>NC_056733.1:1031300834-1031367795 GCF_019279795.1 Protopterus annectens
AATGACTGCAACAGTGAATACACTCTAACATCTACATTTATGGTAATTGTACTCAACTGTTTCCCTTCCTTTGGTTTCACCTTCTGGCTCCGCCCTGGATCCCATTCAGGATCTGATTTCACACCCTTCGGGGGTTCCTCATCCCAATCTGGACAGTTTGAAGCTCACAGCTTGGCTGTTCCCGTTCCTGTGATTGCTAGGACTCCTGGATTATCCTCCTCAGTTAGGTTTATTTTGGTGGCTGCTCATAAGTCTTCGACCAGGAAGGTTTATCGCATCAAGTGGAAACGTTTTTCCCTTTGGGCCTCTTAGAGGAGTTTAGACCACTTCATGGCTCCTATTTCCACCATTCTTGATTTTCTACCTGATATTTTTCAATATGGAGCTATTTCTTCTACTGTCAAGGTTCATTTGGCTGCCATTTCTCATTTTCACGTAGGTGAGAATTCTGCTTCTCTAGCCTCCTCTAGACTGTGTAAAACCTTTATTAAAGGCAGCTTTTTGTTACGCCCCCTGGTCAGGGATCCTGATCCCCCATGGGACCTTACTGTGGTTCTTTAAGCTTTGGTCGCTCCGCCTTTTGAACCTGCCGCAACAGCAGATCTGAAATATTTATCTTGGAAAACAGCTTTTCTGGTGGCTATTACCTCTGCCATAATGGTTTCAGAACTGCTGGCCTTCTCCATCAAAGTCCCTTATACGATTTTTCACAAAGATAGGGTTTCCCTTCGGACCAATCCATCCTTTCTTTCTAAGGTGGCATCACCAGTCAATATTAGTGTAAAGACTATCAATTTGCCTCTTTTTTTTTTTTTTTTTTCCCTAATTTTACTAACAAGATGGAATACAAAGTCCACCTGCTGGATGTTCATAGACAGTTACGATTCTATTTACACAGGATAGAAAATTTCCGTAAATCTGATCGTTTATATCCTTCTATGAACCTCCTTTGGGGGGAATCCCATCCCCAAGGTTACTGTTGCTTGTCGGATTTCTTCATGCATCCTTCAGGTCTATAAGGACAGAGGCATGTCTCCTCCAGGTCAGGTGAGAGCTCATTCCACTAGATCGATGGCTACGTCTGCGGCCTTTTGGTCTAGTTTGTCTTTGCATGATATTTCTTCTGCAGCTACTTGATCCTCATCTCATGCATTTATTTCTCATTACAAATTGGATTTGACTTCCCGAAGGAGAGCATCCTTTGGTTCCACGGTGCTCCAGAATATCCTTCCATGAGGGCTTCCCAGGCGTTTAGTAGCTGGGGATTCTGTCCCACAAGTTGAAGACCAAATGAAGTAAACTACTTCAGATAAAGAAGTTATCTACTCACCATGTTCCATCTGAGTAGATCTACTTCATTTGTCTTCAGCCGTCCCTCCCTCCTTTACCCCGGACCTTGGCATATGAGCAGCCTATGGGCTGCAGTTATAGGGCACAAGCATTTTTTCAGGTCGGGTTATCAGTATAAGGTTCAGCAAACACGATCTGGGTGTTGGAAGGTAGTGGAGATGTATTGTGGGTAAGGGGAGGAGCTTGGAACTCTGAGCAGATGCTAGTAAAGTTGCCATCTCAGATCCGATACGGATCTGATATCCCACAGGTTGATGACAAATGAACTACTCGGATGGAACGTTATGGTGAGTACATAACTTCTTTATCTTGTTTGCTGCTGAAATGCTTTGGATGTGAGCCAGACTCTGGCCGTCTCATAGCAGATAAGTAATTTATAAAAGGTAACAAAACCCCCAAGAAGTAATCAATATATTTCTATTGGTAGTTAGTTTTACCTCCCCTTCCGGTTGCTAAATACTTTAGTTTACTTGAAGCCTCCCCCTTTCCAGTGTCTACCGTTCCCTACCCTTTTTTCCTTTAGGGTACTTTTATATATATGTAAACTTTCACTATCCTTTTGTTTTGTTTTTGGGGTTAGATTTTCTGCAGTTTGTGTGTGTTGTGTGGTTTTGTCGTCCTGGCTGAGAAACCCTCTGGTTGTAAAAGATGCTCCTCATGCATTTGGAAGATGATGTGTTCCGACTCTTTTGAGGAGTGTCTGTATTGTTTGGGGTAGGTGCACCTGGAGGTTGAATGTGACATTGGTGCTGCATTCAACCCCAGGGCCCTCATGGAGCACTGTAATAAGCCGTTTTTGAACGACTTGGCTCCGGGTGGTCCTTTGCCCTCGGACTCTCCCTCCAAGTCTTCTCAGGAACTGAAGAAAAGGCCCCCTCCTACCTCTGGGGGGGGTCGTCTTCATCTCTTTCTAAGAAGCCTAGACTCTCTGATCACAGATCTCAGGATGCAAACCCAGGCTCTTCGGCTTCAGATCAGAGATCTACCTCTCAGAGAGCCTCTGATCCAAGGAATTAGCGGAGAGGAAGCCTTTGGGTCCGAGTAGGCGCAGTCCGTTCATGGATCCGACCTGTTTGTCAGATCCGTCCAGCACACCATCTAAAACTTCAGATCCCACTAGACTTTTGGATCAGACATTTCTGTCTGATCCCATTATTATCGAGAGTTCTCCTTCTCGATCATCTAGAAAATAAAGTCTGACTAGTCGGAGCAGATCCCCTTCTCTGGACCCATAGGGCGATGGGCTCCAAGGTCGGATCTCCATCTAGATCTGGCCACTCATCTGCTTCATTCAGATCCTTCAGATGTTTCCTTCTCTCAGGTATGGATAGGATGATGTTTCCTCAAGGCCAAGATTGAGTGGGCTTGCTGCTGTCCCCAGCCCGGGTGGCTATGGGACCCTCCCCATCTACAGGACTCCACTGCCCTCTTCCAGTCTGTCTGGAATGTCAGGAGTGGAGAGGCCAATGTTGTCGGGTATGCCCTCCCTTGTCATGGTCCCTGGCTGGTTTTGTCCCTATGCCCTTTGATCAGGCTGCACTTTGTCTGTGAGATGCTGGTGCGAGTTCCCTGGGGGTGGGTTTGGATCCATATTTTTTGGACTGTTCCCTTCCCTTGGGGGCTTCGGTATTGGACAGCGCTGGGCTATCGTCAGAGAGCTTCGGTGCTGCGTTGGGGTCTCTTTTCCTTTCCCATGGGGCCCTGGCTGCTGGGGAAGGGGAGCATTGTCCAGCCAGTCGGTCTTTCAGGTGGTAGAGAGGACCTTCTCCAGTTTGGCAGTTAACTTTCCTTCTCTAGGTCCTCTCCAGCCTCTCTCGGGTTTGGGTGCTTAGTTCTCCTCATCCTTCCAGGGCCAGACCTCCTGCAAGCGCCTTGAGATGGGCACTGCCCCCCTTGGGGTACCCATCTCTTCTGAGTCCTCCCCTGAGCCCACTGTGAGGGAACCCTCTCAAAGAGAATGAATAAGAGGGGAGGCACTTGGACCCCCCCCACAGAGTCCCTGTCTGAGGACATGGATTTTGAGGAGGGAGACGAGCTCCCCAGACTTGCACCTTAGGAAGTGTCCTTCGGGGGCGTCCACAAAGTTCTCAAGCAGAGAGGTGGTTGGGTCTTCTCCAATGTCATCTTCAGAGGGATCAGTGTTCCTGAAGCCTTCAGGATGGGCCCATCATCTACCTGGGTCCCCCTCTGCTGACAAGTTTGTGGACCTTATCACCAGCAAGACTTGGAAGGAGCCAGACACAATAGAACCTGTGCCCAGAAAAGCCGAAAGATTCCTTAGTTCTCCCAAGGATACAACATTTTGGAGTAAAGGTGTCCCTGTCAATGCCTTCATGGTGGCCACTGCTGCTAAGAAGGAGCTAGCTGAGCAAAGCTCCATGGTCCATCCCCCGAACAGGGAGTCCTGTGCGATCAATTTGGAAAGTGTGCGTTTGGCTCAGCTACGTTTGCACTGAGAGGTGATAATTAGTTGGCCCATTTTACCTGGCTTCAGAGGGATTTGCTTTTGGAGCTTACCACTTCCTTGTCTGAGTGGTTGCCTCCAGAGAGTTTGACTGGTCTCCCTGAAGCTGTCTTCTCTAACCTCTTTGGCTAATGCTTCAATGAGGTTGATCTCCTACTACTGTGGAGGCCACCTCTGAAGCGGCAGGCACCGGCATTGCTATTCAACGGCATGCCTAGCTTCACCTTTGTGGGTTTGCAGAACCCTTGAAGCCATCTTTCACTAACTCCCCCTTTGACTCCACCTTGTTTGTACAGTCTGTTAAGGATACCTTAACCCGCTGTGAGCAGGAAGACGAGACTCTTTCCGTAGTAGGGATCAAGTGTTTTACTTCCCAACAGTCCTTTGTTAACATCCAGAGAGGAAGTAAGAAACTTTGCCTATCGAGGACTCAGTCTTCCTTTCAGGATGCTCCCCAGGAATTCTCCCATGGAAGCCAGGATTCGATGGCAGATGCCACCCCAGGGATAGAGGGGGTCCGCAGAGCCAGGGCTCCCAGGAGCCCTACTTAGCGAAACCCTTTCAGCGTTCCTGAGATGCTGCCCAACAGTCCTGCCCTAGAGGTAGTCGAGGGTAGACTCTCCCTTCACCCACTAGCCAGGACAAGTCTCACTTCCGATCAGTGGTTGCTAAAAATTATTTCCAGGAGTTACTCCATTCCCTTTTCTCAGTCCCCTCCAATTCAAAAGTTTCTCCTGGACATTCCACCCCGCCAAAGAGAGTTGGCCTATTTCTAGGTTCAAGACCTTTTTCAAAAAAGAGCCATTCAAGAGGTCCCAACAGGACAGCAAGGGTCCAGAACTTACTCTTATTTTTGGTGTTAAGACCAGGGACCTGCCTCTGATATTGGACCTCAGCGAGCAAAAATCTTTCTGTTACAAAGTCAAAATTCCAGATGGTAACTCTTCAGTCCATTCTGCTTCTCCTGCGCAATGATGATTGGATATGCTCAGTGGATCTCAAGGACATACAATATATGAAGATTAACAGACATTGCAGGAGACAGTTACGCTTTTGGTTGGAGCTAGTCATTACCAGTTCAGAGCTCTGCCCTTAGGACTCACCACAATCCCCTGGGTGTTTACCAAATGTATGGCAGTGATAGAGGCTCATCTCTGGCTGCAAGGTTTCCAGGTTTTTCCATACCTGCACAATTGGCTCCACACTGCTCCTTTGAGGCATCGACTATCTCTGGCCACTAGATATGTCCTCAGTCTTCTCTAAGCATCACAGTGAATCTTCTCAAATACAATCTAGTGCCGTGCCAAAATCTGGAGTTCATTGGGGTCCAACTGGCCATGGTATTAGAAATTGCAGCACTGACTCCCCATGGGGTGCAGCTAATTTGAGATCAGGTCTCTGGATCTACCACGCCTAATGGCTCACTTGATCCTTCAAACTTTAGGTTTGATGGCGGTTACAATTCAGTTAGTCCCTTTTGCCAGGTTTCACATGGAAGTTCTCCAGTGGACTCTGGCAGTCCAGTGGTCGACTGTCTCAACCCATGTCCATGACCATAAAGTTGACCCAGGTGTGCAGGAATAGTCTTACTTGGTGGCTTCAGTCTCAAGATCTACGTCTAGGCAGGCCATTTTGTCTTCTCCTGCCAAAGGCCACGGTGACCAGTGATGCCTCCCTTTTGGGGTGGGGTATTTTCAGGGCAGGACAGTTCAAGGATGTGGTCCCCCACAGAGGCCAAGTTGCACATAAATGTCCTGAAGATGAGAGCAGTCCTAACATTGCAAGCCTTTCAGAAATGCCTCCCTTTGGGGACCGTAGCAGTTCAGATGGACAAACATGGCTGTTTGGTATATCAAGAAGCAAGGGAGGAACACAGTGTTATCCACTGTGCAAAGAGGCCATGAGTGTGTAGGAATGGGGCGATGTCTTCCAGACACTTTCTTCTTGCAACTCCCATTCCTGGGAGTTCCAACATGTTGTCCAACAGACTCAGCATGTCCATCTTGGATCCTCATGAGTGGTCCCGGAGTTCATCTGTGGCGAGACAAATCAATTAGACGGCAGCAAAGCTGAACCAAACGTTTGCCTCCCGAGTCTACCACAAATGCAGCAGTTACTTTGCCCTGACCCACCCCCCCCCCCAATAGGGGAGTCACCCAGGGATGCTCTGTCCTTCGGGTCTCCTCTGTTTACCCTTCCATTCCTCTGATACCCAAAGTCCTTCAGAAAGCTAGTCGCCTGAAGACCCCTCTCATTCTCATTGCCCCTTTCTGGCCTTGTCAGGTGTGGTTCTCTTTCCTGAGGTATCATCTGAGGTATCCTCCTTGGATACTAGAAATCTCTCCGGATCTTATTTTCCATCCCTGGGGGCTTCCATTTCCTAATCTCTGGACCCTTTGTCTAACCACATGGTTTCTCCAGTTCCAATAATCCTTTCACAGTCCAGGCTTCCTTCCCGGTGAGGGATATTATTTTGGCTTCTCAAAAACTGTCTACCAAAAAGGTGTATTCCAGTAAATGGAGAAGGTTTTCCATTTGGGCCAGGCAGTGAAGTCTGGATCCTTTTTCGCCCAGTTTCACTGATATTTTGTTCTTTTTGTCTTCTTTTCAGGATGGGGTGAGTTGGTCTACCATTAAGCTGCAATTGGCTGCCATATCTAATTTCCATGTTAATGGGCCATATACCAAGTCTCTAAACACCCTGGAAACTGTTAGCGTCCAACCCAACACTCTCATACTAGATGACTTCAACTACCCCTCCATCATCTGGGAAAACTACTCCTTCACCAGTACACTGGCCCAGCGCTTCCTGGAATTCATCAATTCTAGTGCCCTGGACCAGCTCGTTCTTACCCCTACTAGAGGAAGCAACATCCTTGATCTGGTTATTACTAACATGGGCAACCGTTTCTCTACACCAGTAGTCAATTCCTCCCTGGTTAGATCCGACCACAATCTAATCATCATGGAAATCCATCTCTCACCCACACCCCCTGCAAAGGTAACCCCCATGAAAAACTTCTCCAAAGCTGACTTTGGGCTCCTAAAAACAGAGGTGGTTAACTTCATGGCACCCATCTCAATGAGAAATAGATGCATGAGTGCCAAATCATACACCAATGCACTCTACGAACATGTACATAAATGCATGGAATTAGCCATATCCAACAGAACCAAGATGTGCTATTAAGAAACTCTACAACAGAAGGAAGAAACTGTTGCAGTAAAAAATGAAGTCCTAAGACTGAAAAAACTCCCTTATTAGCCTCAACAAAAAGTTGAGATCACTCATCAAAACTTCTAAAGCCAGCTATGAAGGCAGAATTGTGGCAGACACTAAAAATAACCACAAAGCCTTCTTTAGTTATGTCAAAAATCTCCATGGCAATACCCAGGTTTGCTCTAAGTTGCTGCACAGTGGTACCTCCTATACTGAGCCAGCAGATATTACCAACATACTGGCCAACAGATTCACTGCCAACTTTACTTCTCTCTCCCCCTCTAAAGGACTAATCACAATACCGGAGGAATGCCAGGCTCCCAACATTACTGCAGCACAGGTTAAAGCTGCATTGCCCAAGACCAAGAATACTGCTTCCATGGGACCCAACAATATCCCTAGATGTGTTCTGCATGAACTACAAAGTGAACTGGCACTACATCAGTGTTCCCCTGTTCAGTCACAGCCTCACCTCAGGATTTGTCCATACCAAATGGTGCACTACCACAGTCAACTCTCTCCATAAATGGGGATCGACTACAGAAACTGGGAATTATCGCCCCATTAGCCTGAGTCTGATATGTAAGGCTATGGAGCGCATAATCATGGACCTAATTAAGAAGGATATAGGGAATCTCCAGACTCTAGATCCCACGCAGTTTGGTTTTGTGAAAAGGTAGATCATGCCTGCTTAACCACCAGAGCTCTGGGTGAGGGCAAGGCAGTTCATACAGCCTACCTCGATCTGGCCAAGGCCTTTGATACCATTACCTACTCATGAATTATTGATAAAACTCCCCAAACTAGGCATAGACTCCTAAATCACTAGTTGGGTTGCAAATTGGCTCACAGATGGAACCCACAGTGTGAAAGTAACAGACTCCAAGTCAGACTACCGATCAGTCACGAGTGGAGTCGTACAAGGACCGGTCCTGGGTCCTTGCCTGTTTGGCATCTACTTCTCAGAAGTCCAGGCCAACACGGAGGGACTCTGACAAAGTTCGCAGACGACTGCAAGCTGGGAGCCATTGTTAACTCCCAAGTGATGTACACATCCTACAGAAAGGCCTCACTGAGACCAGTGACGAAACCATGGCCTTGAGCTTAATGTCAAAAAAATGCGTAGTCATCCCTTTTGGGAAAAACTCGGTTTCCACTAATTACCACATTGATGGGAGCCCACTGAACACTGAAGGCGTTATAAGAGATCTGGGGACACAGGTTGACAGCAACTTCTCTTTCGACCACCACATTGCCATTGTGGTCAGAATGTCCTGTGTGGCACATCTCATTACCAAGGGTTTTGCATCCATGAAGAAAGAGGTCATCATCTCTCTCTCTCTGCTTTTTCCTCATTAGGCCAATCATCAAGTATAATGCCCCATTTGGCATGTACCTCACTAGACACATGCAGCAGCTGGAAAGGCCACTAAAGTACCTCACAAAGAGGATCCTAGGCCTTAAACATGTCGTACCCGGACAGACTCAAAATAACTTCAGCTATTCTTGGTCTCGTATCGTCTACTAAGAGGCGATCTCTGCTCAACTTACAAAGCCATGTCTGACCCAGCTCTGTTAGAAATGCTACATCTAAAGAAATTCCAATCCGTCCGCACTACACACTCCAGAGACCTCAACCTCATTACCACAATCAGCAGAACATTCTAGAGGAACAGGTTCATAACCCAGAGACTGCCCATGCTCTGGAATAGACTTCCCATGCATGTCAAGCATAACACCTCACTGGCCTCTTCAAGAGACGTCTTGATGAGTAGATGGGAAATAGAAAGTTCACCCTGGGGATCACTCCAGTGGCTCTACTTGATAGAGGCACTGGGAACTAATGCCGGAAGCACATTGTCAGGGCATTTCTATGGGCTACGCTTGTAAAGGCTCCAGGGCCATTAGCATAGTACACTCTTTTGAAGCTATGATGAGCCTATCTTTTCTTCCAAATTGTGCAAAGCCTTTCTGAAAGGAGTATTTCTTCTTAGGCCTCCTATTAAGGATCCCTCCATGCCAGGGGATTTGACCTTGGTGCTGCAGTCCCTAATGCAAAAACCTTTTGAACCGTCTGGTTCATGTGATATTAAATTATTTTCCGTGATAATGGATTTTTTAGTGGCAATTACTTCAGCCAAGCAAGTCTTGGAACCTCAGGCTCTGTACATCAAACAGCTGTTCATGATCTTTCATAAGGACACCCTGTCCCATAGAACATATCCTTCCTTTCTTCCCAAAGTGACCTTGGAAGCTAATCTCAATCAATCGATTCTACAACCTAATTTTACCCTAATTATCCTAATAAGGGAGAATATATTTTGCATTGTTGAGACATTCACAGGCAATTACATTTTATTTAAAAAGGACTGAGGAATTTTTGAAGTGGGACCAACTATTTGTGGCCTTTTGTCAAAACAGGAAGGCTCAGGCAGTTTTCAAAGTGACTTTTTCAAGGTGAATTGCTAGTTTTATTTCTTTCATTTATGCTAGTAGGCATTTAGTTACCCACACCAGTTAAGTCTCATTCTACTAGGTCTCTTGCTACATCATCAGTCTTCTTGGCTAAACTTTACTTTGATGAGATTGGTCGTGATACAACTTGGTCTAATCCACATTACTTTCATTTTGCATTATAAATTAGATTTGGTCTCTAGGAACAGGGCTTCTTTGAGTTCCTCTGTGCTCCATCATATCCTTCCTTGAGGCCACCCAGGGTTCATAGTAGCTGGGAACTCTGACCCATCCGTGATGAATAATGACATGGATAGCATCAGATAGAGAGTTTTGTACTTAAATAACTTTGCATCTGTGCTGTCCACTGTCATTATTTATCGCATTTCCACCATCCTCCCTCCTTCCTTCTGAGAGTTCTGGTGAGGCTGATTCGGCTTATATTGAGCTACAGCATTTGTGGGCTTCTAGTGCAGTTGTTTCTGCATTTCCACTAATTTAGCAAATTTTATCTGAGGGTTAGAAGGTAGTAAGGGATTATGAGAGAGGAGGAGCTTGAGCTCGGGATCTGTCTGTGAAGTTGCCGGCTCTGATCCAAGACCCATCTTTGATGAATAATGACCCTGGGTAGCACAGATGCCAAGTTATGGTAAGTACATAACTTTTTATCACTCAACCACGCTGTCCACCTTCCTACTTTTTTTCCCTTCACCCTACAACTTGGCAGAAGAAGCTCTGCACACTCTAGATGTTCAGACAGCTTTGGTTTTATCTTAAAACCAAGACTGTTGGGAAATCAGACCATTTGTTTTTTTCCTTTCACTCTAGAGCCTTTGGGCTTCCTGTCTCTAAAACTATTTCCAACTGGATCATCTCCTTCTGCTGTGAATAGGGCACACTCTACCAGAACCATTGCTTCAGCTGGCGCCTTCTTCAAAGGGTTGGACACCAGTTCCATTCTGGAGACAGCTACTTGGTTATCCGTCCATACTTTCAACAAGCATTACAAACTGGACAGCATCTCCAAATCCAAGGCTGAGTTCACTTGGGCGATTCTCCATGGCTTCCTGGAAAGCTCTTTTGCCCCTACCCTCCTTCTCCTCATGAGCTTTGGCGCTCTCCCTCATGTAAAGAATACTGCAACAGCAGAATAGAAGGACTTGGGTGAGTTTTGTAAAGTCTCACCGTAATGTTGGATGGCCTTCTCTACTCTGCATTATTCTGTCCTGCCCTCCATCCCCCCTGCATTTGATTTTCCTTTGATGTACCTAGCCTACTTAATATTTCTCAAACGTTTTCCCTGGGGCACTCTGTTCTGAGGATGGTGCTTGTTATATCGCTTTTATGGCCTACATTTGATAGCAGCCTACGTGTGATACACCACTCACCCTAAGCACTAAAGACTTTTGTATACTGGCCGATGTCTGGTCACTTGGCAGGCAATCTCCCTCATGTAAAGAATACTGCAACAGAGAAGAGAAGGACCTCTAACGTTATGGTAAGATTTTACACAACCGGTCTTTCTCTGTCTAGGGACCCTTGCAATTCAAAGCGACATGTTTATGGTCTGGTACATCAACAAACAAGGGGAAACTTTATCTTATCTCTCTATTGAGAAGCTGTGAGTGTGTGGCAGTGGGTGATCTCTTATAACCGCTTTCTAGTAGCAATGCACATTTCAGGGAAATCCAGTGTACTAGCAGACAAACTCAGAAGGTCCGTTCTGATGCCTCACGAGCACGCTGTCAATCAGTGGTGGAGAAAATTTTCCCGTTGTCAAGGCCAATCTTGTTGCAATCTTTTTGCCTTCCCCCACAACAACAAATGCAGCAAATACTTCAGCCTGATCTCCCCCTCAGGGGGAGTGACCAACAGATACTCTATGGCATGTTTAACCATCTACTCTTTTTTACACCTATCCCCCAGTACTTCTAGTTCCAAAATTCTTGCAGAAAGTCAGTCTGAGGAACTCCGTTATCCTCATTGCTCCTAATGGCCTCGCCACGTCTGGTTCTCATCTTTATTATCCTCCTTGAATATTGGACATCAGTCAAGGTCTTCTGTCACATCTCTCCAAGATAAATCATCCCAGTATTCTGGCCCTTTAAACTAATCGCATGGTTTCTTCAGTCACATTAATAGCTAGACAGCCCAGGCTTGCTTCTCCAGTTCGTGATATGTTTTTGACCTCCTAGAAAGATTCTACTAAAAGGATTTACAAGTGTAAATGGAAAAGATTCTCAATTTGGGCCCTGAAAAATGACATTGATCCTTTTACTGCCCCTATTTCTTAAGTGCTGTTTTTTTTTAGCTTCTGTTTTTAAAGAATGTGCTAGTTTTTCCACAAGTAAGGTACAGTTGGCAGCCATATCAAATTTTCAACCCAGAGACCATGCTTCTTGCTTGGCTGCTTCCAAGTTGTGTAAGGGCTTTCTAAAGGGCAACTTCCTGCTCAGACACAAAGTTAAAGATTTGTCACCTCCTTGGGATGTAGCATTAGTACTTGAAAGCTTAACTCTACAACCCTATGAACCTTGGAAAACGGCCTTTACAGCTGCGAAAATGCTTTCTGAACTCCAGGCTCTTTCATCAAAAGGCCCTTACATTGTTTTTCATAAAGACAGGGTGACCTTACGATCCACTCCTTTCCTGCCCTAAGTGGCTTCTGTGTCAAATGTAAGTTACCAGTCTATCCAAAAATTTCAAACAAGAGAGAATATATGCTACATCTTTTAGATTCACATAGACAACTGTCTACTTACACACAAAAAAAAAAAAAAAAAAAGACTTCAGAAAAATGGGCCAGCTGTTTGCCTCTTTCACCTAGTTGAATGGGTTCTGCAGTTTCTAAAGTTACATTGGCCAAATGGGTAACTAATTACATTTCCTGGATATGGCTGGGGTGCCTTCTGTGCAGAGTCTGCATGTCCTCCCTGTGGTTGCGTGGGTTTTCTCAGGGTGCTCCTGTTTCCTCCTACATTCCAAAGGCAAACAGGTGGATTGGACACACTAAATTGGCCATAGGTGTATGTGTGGGGGGTCAGATGAACTACCATGGCAGGGCTAGTCATCCGACAGTTTAGCCCTTGGCTTGAGATGATTGTCACTGTTGGAAGTGAAACCTTGACCCCATGTGTAAAATGGGAAAAGGGGTTGAGGATGGATGGATTGATTAATTCCCAGCAAGGCCTTTTCTTACCAAAACCACCTAAGGCACATTCAGCTAGATCCATGGCCACATCATCTGCCTTCTGTTCAAGAATTGCTATTGATTTGTGCAGCAGCCACCTAGACTAATGCTCATACCATTACTACTCCTTGCAAATTGGGCATAATTTCCAGAAGCAGAGCTGCTTTTGATTCAGCAGTTCTCCAAATATCTTTCCAAGGGCCACCCAAGATTTACATAGTGGTGGACTCTGTCCAATCTGTTAAGGAAGAATGAAAAGGTCAACATCAGAAATAAGTTTCCTTCCCCATTCTTGTCTTCTGGAATGGACCTTTGGAACCTTTAGTTCCAGGTTTGAGCCCTGGTTTAATTTCTCTTCTCTTTCACTGTTGTATACGAATACTTTTAAGGCAGCAAACTTGATTTGAGGAATTGGGGCTGGAGTAGGGCATTTGGGTTGAGGGTGGAGCTAGTTAAATCTGAAATGTGTAGAATGGGGCCAAGTTGGATCCATAACCCATACATTGCAGAAGAATGAAAATGGTCTACACAGATGCATAGTTATGGTGAGTGCATAATTGCAAGAGCAAAAATGAGTTGTGTAATATATTTTAAGAAAAACATATGAAAAATAGTGTGGTATATTGTTAGAAAGATGGGACTCGTCATAATCCCAGTAAATGTTCCCTCAACAAACCTTGCATTTTATTCTTTGTCTTTTTTGACAGTAGTTTAAAAGCATGGACATTTTCATTTGATGACAGGCTTTGGTTTAGCACTTGTGTATAGAGATTGTATGGAATTGTCACTTTAAGAGTGTGACTGAGATGCTTTTGTAGTCCCACAATTTTGAAGCCTCTTTCTGATAGATGGTAGGATACCAAAGACAGATGATCACACTACTGAAGCAGGAAGCTTTTTTACTGTTCCTTTGCTGGCCTATGGAGTTGGATCATGATACCTAGCGGGATCATACACTAAAAGGATTAGACTTTATTTTTGAGTTTGGTATGACAACATTTGTAGCAGTCATGACACAATGCTTTTCCAGCATTTACAGTGATTGTCATAGTGATGGTAGATCTTAAAACGTGAGTGCAGTGGAAGCACTAAATGATTTGGATGCAAAGTTCTTGTAGAAGCTGTGGCCGCATGTTAATTTGGGAAAAAATTGGAGCTTTATGTATAATGGAAGAAGATGGTACTACTTGGGAGCGTTTCTCAGGCTAGGCACTTCTGTAGTTCCACCTCATACATAGAAGTGAAACAGCAAGCATCCCTAGAACCCCCCCCCCATATCAGGGTCTGGTTTATTCCTTAATACTTGCTCAGTATCATGCAGTTGGCACACAATTTGTAATTAGGAGAGAAAAATGGAATGTATTTTTAAACCTGTCATAAAAAAAAAATTTCTTTATTGTGTACCATTCTTGATGAGCTCACAGGTGTAGTCAGAAAATACAGAAACTAGCAAAATGCTGCGACTGATTAGAGCAGATTTAGTGTTTTCAGGTATTTTAGTACTATAAAAGTGGAACTTGTACGTTAAAAGTAGAGTTCTTTTTTGTGACTTGAGGTTGTTATTTTTTATTTATTTATTTTGTGACTTGTATGCTTCTTCAGGTGGTTTGGAACAGGAAGGGCTTTTCCATGTAAACGGAAAGGCAGAAACTGTTGAATGGCTTCGCCAGAGATATGAAAATGGGGAAGAAGTAGACTTGGTGAAAGAAGTGGATGTTCCCTCAGCCGTAAGTCTGCTTAGGTTTTTTCTGCAGGAACTTCCAGAACCAGTTGTCCCTGATGGCTTGTGTGCAGATCTAATGCAGCATTATCAAGGTAACTTTTTGGTTCTTCAGGATTCCTTTGTGTGTGTGTTTGTCATGTATTACTTACTTCTGTAGTACATTTTTAGTTTTGTTATCTTGGGCAAAGATAGTTTCCTTACATTTGTCTACAATTTAAAAACGGTTTTACTTAAGAACCTTATTGCAGCATGTTATGGTAAATGCTGTGAAGGGTCAATACATAAGCAGTTGTTGTTTTCGGACTTTATTATTCAGGATTATTTTTGAAGTTGTGCCCTTAACTGAGAATAATGACTGGTACTAGAATTTGCAAAATGAAACTTTAAAAATAAATTCTGTTAGGTTCTTTTGTCAGCATTGTACGCCTTTGGAAATTTGTTACATGGCATCTTCTGTCAGTAGGGGAATTGTTGGTATATAGTACCATAACTGAGCTCTGTTAGTCACCCTGGTGCCCCCTCCCAGGCCAGTTGAGGACCCCCAAAATAAGATTCTTTCTGTAACAGCGAATGTCTGCATTTAAGCAGCTGCATTCGTGATCAGCAATCACTATGTGTGTAAGTGCTTTTACAGTACAAGTAGCACTGTTGTAGGGCAGATTTGGAGCTAGTAGGCCCTTACATTAAAGGGTCACTGGCATCCTGTTTTTGAGGTCAGGGCAGACACCCTATGTGATCTGGCCTAGCTGTGGCTCTGGTAACGTGCTCTGGCCAAACTTGTCTTAAGTACTAAAAATACTGAGCAGTTAGCTCTCAACCTCTTAGAACAACAAATCTGGACAAAGACAAAAGTAATGGGGGGGGGCAAAGTCCCACAAATAGGGACAAATTTAAATATTGATGATGTCCTTCAAGGATGCATCTGCAGTCCTAACAAATGGGTTGTCCTGCCTCAGGCAGCCCTTCGGTCGGCCGGATTCCAAAGTCTGGGTCTGGCCTCTGCTGATGTCGCACTTCACCCGAAGTCATGGCTGCTGTCAATTGGGTATAAAGGCATCAGCCGACGCCATTTTCCCCAGTCTTTCTTGCCGCGCGGTGCCCGAAGCAGAAGCTGTTCGCAAGTGCCGGTCGGTCAGATCCAGAGATTTCTACTACCGAAGACTTCTAAAAAGCTAAGTACCCCATTGGGGACTCTTTCTTGCCTCAGCCGAACTAACAGTTGTGGATGATGCATTCAATGATGCTTGTACTGCCCCTGACTCTCTTCCCCCGGCCCCTGCTAAGCCCGACAGATACTACAGGGTCCCGGACACACATTATCACTTGTATAAGGCTCCTATTGCAGACCCTGAAACTATTTCTCAGGGCCCCAAAGCTGTAGCAACTGCCAAAACCCCCCTCCCCTCTGATAGAGAATCCAGAGCATTAGAGAGATGGGGTAAAAAAGTTTATACTTCTGCTACTCTTTCGGCTAGGGCCTTAAACTGTCAATTCCACATGATTCAGTATCAGGAATTTTTGTTAGATCAGCTAAATAGAAACACAAATAGGGACAAATTTAAATATTGATGTTCTCCTATTCCTATGTTGCAGTATTCTTAGTGTGTGATTCCCTGCGTCAGGCGGCCCGGACGTTTGCTCCTGTACAAAAGCTTAAGCCTGGCTGTTGTAGGTGCGTGGGATGTCACATGTAGGGCCATAAACCAGGGACCACAGGTGGTTACTAGTGACAGAGGAGGGGATTGGGAGAACAGGTTGGAGTACAGGGAGATGACATGCCAGTTAAGGCTGGGCGCCTGTACTCCACCTGAGATGAATGATCATGTGTCACTCCTCCCTGCAATAAAGTTGTAGGCATCAAAGCCAAAAAGGACAAATAAATAAACTCAGTTGTGGTTATAACAATCAAAATTGTGTACAGTTTTTACATGTACATTTTTATATGTACTTTTTTCACACAGTCATCTTGCAGTCAATTAGTATTCTGTTATTTGTTTTACATATTTATTCTACTTGATAAATATATTTTGTTATATATATTTTTATAACAAGTAGAATAAATATATGTAGTTTTTATGAATGGCCTTCTATAATTGTGTTTTTATGTGCTAAGCTGTTTCAACTGTTAATTTAATGTTTTGTTTTTAAATGTTCATATAGGTTCACTTAAGCCATTAGAGCGAGCTTTTAAATGATATACACATACTTGTTAAAGAAATGTTTTTCTCTTATGTTTTTTTGGGATGTAACATTTCCTGAATTAATGAACTAAGTTAGAACCATTTGGAAAGTGTGGTGCTACTTAACTTTTTGCTGTGATTAGTTTCTGATTCTGATGAAGTCTTCTGTAAGATGAAAGTGCTTAATCCTACTTGGTTTTACTTTTATCACATGGTTTGGAAGTATTAAATATCTATATTTATCATCTTTGAGCCGGTGTGGTTGTTGCAACGTTATTATTTACTGAAGAGGGACAATTTTTAAAATCTGCCAACTCATTACACTCCCAAAAAATGTGCTCCCAGTTACCTCTTTCTCATCATACTGCCAACATTTGCAGTCTACCTGAGGAAAAATTCTTTGGAGTCCACTTGATGTATAAAAATACCTGTGCAGACACTTCCAAGCAAAGATCCATAATGTTCTAGACTTGTGTTGCATATTTGGGAGGTATACATATATCCCCCATTATTTTTTTGTGAATTGCTTGTCCAGTTTCTCTTCCCTAGTGTTACTAACCTTTGATTCCTGTAGTTATTGTGCCCTGTAGTGGGCGGCACAGTGGTACAGTGGTTAACATTGTCGCCTCACAGCAAGAGGTTCTCCAGTTCGAATCTCGGCTGGGGTGCCTTCTGTGTGGAGTTTGCATGTTCTCCCTGTGTTCGCGTGTGTTTCCTCCGGGTACTCCGGTTTCCTCCCACATTCCAAAGACATGCATCTGGAGCATTTCTTCCCGGGCTTCCGCTGAAAACAGGCTCTGTGGAACCTAGTCGGACATTCCCGGTCAACAAATGTTAAATAAAATAAAAATAAATAAAATTATTATGCAGTATTTTATATGCCCTACTTAATTATCTTTTTTTTTTTTTTTTTTTTTTTTTAAACAGCACCTTCTGTTCTAGATTGTATTAAAAAACTCTGCCAGTGCTGGTCTTTTGCTTGGAGCTCCCTAGTTTTTACTCTTTACCTATACTCTCTCAATTTTTGATAGGGAAGGTAATCTGTAGCCTGCAGTCCAAATAAATTCTTAGCCCCATTTTATGACCTTTCCCTCCCTAATTGTTTCCCCCAATACCTTAGTTCCTTTGCTAGTTTCCTCCAGTAAATTCCACCCCCCTCTTGCCTATTCTCCGTACCCTTAATTGCAGTCATCTTGTTAGCCCAGTCTCCTTTCTCCATCCCCATGTTGCCTTATTTCTTAGAATACATTGTTACTTAATGAATATAATATTATGTATTGTTGTTCTTAAGGATCTCCATCCAAAATCCCAGTCTCTCCTTGTTTCTTGAGCTCCCCCCATTTTATCATCATCCCTTTCCACTTTGCATTGCAGCTTTCTGTTTGTGTTATGTATAGGAGCCTTAACTGTGTAGCTGTGAAATACTCCTTCAAATCTGGTAATCCCTGTGATGCCCGTGGTCTGGCCCAGCAATCAGGGAGCCTCAATCCTCACCACTAACACCTAAGAAGGGTGTCTCATATAAGAGGAAAGGATAACAAATAAAGTAAAGTACAATTTCCCTTAAGTGCACACACAGATCACAGTCAGTCTGGGGCTGGTTGCTGCCTTGCTTCCCAGGTCCCCAATAAGACTCCCCACTGGCACAGCTATATGGACCAGATCTCAGCATAGCTTGCAAGCTAAGCTCCGGTAACCCTCTCTGTCCAACCAGTACTTCGTGTCCCTGCCCAAGTAGCTGACACACACACCACACACACACACTTTGCGATAAGTATTTAAGCAACTTCATAGACACTTTTAGGAAAGGCTGACACAGATTCTCCAGCTGTGCCCCTTTACCCAGACTATACAGTAGTAATTACTGCCACCACCAGCTAATAGTTATCAGCTACCCAAAAGCCCTTAAAATGGTGTCTAGTTATTACTGTGCAATATTATTGTCCAATAGTAGTTTAAGTAAGCAATCAAGGCATATTGGAAGGGCTTAGTCCAGTATCACTTATAAGTATGCAGTGTACTCTAGAGCTTAATTTATCTCTACATAAACCAGCCACAGTTGAAAAGGGTTTACAAATATTTAATAATAAATACTAAAAACACGATAATACTACTACACCACAGTGCTGTTCAAGAGTTCAGAGATCACACAGAAACTTAAAATAATTCAGTAGTACAGTTTTGACATAACCGACAAATGTTTAGTCTAATCTTTATAGTCCTAGCTATTTCTTCAAGAAAGCGCACTTCTAAGATGACTAAGACAACAGGCAGTGCTGTAGGTTAGATATCAAGACAAAAATGCTTAATAATCTGTGGTTCTCATTGTTTAAATTGAAACTGCAGTTCTGCTAAACATTACATCATCTTTTACAGTTTACTGGTTCCCAGGCCACACAAACTGCATTTACATTCTTTTACGCTTAGAGCAGTAAAGGACATTCCACATGTAAATTCTGGTCATTAACTTTAGCCTTAAAACAATAGGCAGGAAGCCTTCATCTAGCCAGACCGGAGCTGAATTGTAAAATTGTCAAAGGAAGTGATGAAATAATTTGTATTTCAAAGAACAGATGTGAAATGCTTGACTTGGTTTTCTTTACAGCAGATGGCAATGTTGCTACAATCATGAAGTTCAACATTTTAGTATTTTCTTTCATTTAAGAAACAAGCCTGTATTTTACATTTATATTTACAAATGCCAGAATTATGTATGAAATTCTATTTGGCTAGGCTGGCAGCCTTCACCCATCTGTACCCAATCTTCACAATCCCAAACCACCTTGTTCTGTCAAAAGGATCAGTTTATCCCACTTGACTCTTGCCCTCTTCCCCTTCCCAAATAAAATCCTTCAAATAATTGCTATCCACAGCTTCTGTGATTGACAAGAATATGCTTGACCTGTGCATAAAACAAAAGGGACTAAAAACATTTTGACTGCTTGTATCTTGCTATCCATATCCATATCCATAAAACGGGGCTTGCAGTTTCTTAGTTTTTGTATTACTTTTGTTTAGTCTTGTTCCATACATCCTTAGTTGCCATATCAGAATAATTTTTAGTCCATACTCCTAAGTACTTTATTTTATCATGCCCACATAAGTTGCTCAACCAGTTCGTTAGGTGCATTATTTACAGCTATTGCCTTTGTTTCATCTTCATTTTGTACACTGAAAAAACTTAAAACTGTCTCAGAATGTTCCAGAGCACTGATGCATCCTTTCTTGGTTTATATCTGGTATAAAATTTATGCAAATAAAACCAACTTTTCTTAACTACTGTACCAGTTATATTCATTAATTTTTGAGTCCCTTAATTTTCTTTGCCAATGGTTCTAAACAAATTACAAAGTGGAAAGAGGACACTTTAAGTTCTGTTTGTGCAGAGAAACCAACAGAATCAGAGAGGAATTCCCCCAACTTGAATTTTTGCCTCCAATCCCTCATATATCCTCCTAATCAACATTCTAGTTTAATCAGGGAATGAAAATGCTTCCATTGAGTCAAGGCTCCCTAAGCTTGGCAAAACTCCTAATTACTTTTTGTTGCCTGAGCCGTTGTGCTAAAAGCTTTTGTGCTGTGGAGTTATTTAAAAAAAAAAAAAAAAAACTTGGCAGCAGTCTTTCTAAATCAATGCATATTAATAAGGTAATCCCTTTTTTCTCTGTAGCATTCTGCAGTTGCACCTCTTGTTCAATTAGATTCACTCTGGTGTTCTTCGTGTTTTACTGTTGTAGTCATTACATTTGGGTTATCTGCTTGCAGGTAGCCCTCAGCCGGCCTGATTATCAAAGTTTTGGGTCCTGCCTTTGATGCTCTCTCTTCTTCCATGACGTCAGGTAGTCTGGGGTATAAAGCATGCAGCCGACGCCATTACATCAGTCTTTCTTGCCGTGTGGTGCCCGAAGCAGAAGCAGTTTGCAAGTGCTTGTCTGCTGACTCCTGAAGTTTTCGTTTTAGAGTTTCAGAACTGAAGTCTTCAAAAAAGATAAGTACCCCATTGGGGATCCTTTTTCTTGCTCTAAACAGATGTCAGTAAAAGTTAACAATTGTATTTCTTGTGGAAAGCAAATACCTCAACAATTTTCATTCGTACTGCATTCCTTGCTTAGGCCCAGACCACAATGTCCCTCGCTGCCGGTTTTGTGCCTTATTCCATCCTCGAACTGTTCATAGTCTGTTCATTTTTGGATCAAACTATTTTGGTACTCTGTTTAATTATCCGGAATTGGCTTCGATAAGCCATCTGACTACCGACATTCTGAAAAAACTTAGACAGACCACATAGGTCCAAAGCTGCCGACGACGCTTCCGTTAAGCTAGTCGACAGTTCGCCAGTACTCAGTGAGGTGCTTTTGCAGCCCCTGATACCCGCTACTTCAGATTCGCAGGCCTCTACTGAGACCCATTCGGAGTCCAGTATGCAGCGAGATGCTTCTTTGACTATGGAACGTGCAGATGTCTCTACCTTAGATGGGTCCGGAGCCGCTGTGCAGGCACTGGTTTCTAAGGGTGTATTCATGCCTTGCTGACTTTGCATATCAAACCGACGCCATCTTCTTCAAGGCCTAAAACTCGATCCACGCCTAGAAAACCGACGTCCAAACCGCATGGTCAGGCCCATATGCCTAAAAAACCAATAAGAATGGCTGAAGACCTTATTACTCTAAGGGAAGCCAGCCTTCTCCCTGTAAGAGACTTAGAACTGATTTTCCTTCTGATTCTTCTGATCAGGATTCTGAAATTTCTGATATGTAGTCCTATCTCGCCTACATTTTTACCCGTGGGTTCGGAGCCGAATATCGGCTCGACTCTGCCGATTTTTACTAGCTCAAAGTCTCTCTTTGGCTGGGCTAAGAGGGTATCCCATGATGCACTGCTCCATATCCCCAGATCTCGTTTGCCGCTTGTGTAGCTCGGACGTGGTCTCGCTTTGCTGTGGCTAAGTACCTTCTTTTCGCTAGCGTTAGTTATAAAATGTCTAAGGAGCATAAGCCTTCTGGATTTAAAAAATGTTCCAAATGTGGATATAAGATGTCCATCACGGATGGACACTCAGTGTGTGTTTACTGCCTTGGAGCCATCCATTTGCAGGAGTCATGTAGCTTTTGCCACACGTTCAGTCCTGGGGTGCTCCAGGAGAGGAAAAATAAATTTATATTAAAGGGACGTCTAAAACCATAATTTGAGGAAGCTCTAGACTTTGTTTCTAGTCCTCAGTCAAAATCTAAAGCCTCCAAGGCTAAGAAAAGGTCTCCAGCTCCATCTGCCACTTCCGAGCCTCCGGAGAAGATTACTGTTTTGGACTCTACCTCCTCGGCTCCACTGTCCTCGGGGCCGCAGGGAGGTATCAGTGTTAACTGAATCGGCGTTGGCTCCTATTATTCTTGAACCCATTCGGAGCCGGTCGCCCAGTGTGAGGCATGGATGTCCTTCAAGGATGCAACTGCAGTCCTGACATATGGGTTGTCCTGCCTCAGGCAGCCCTTCGGTCGGCCGGATTCCAAAGTCTGGGTGTGACGTCGGCTGATGTCGCCCTTTCCCCAACATCAGAGCGCCTGGGGTATAAAAGCGTCAGCCGACGCCATCTTCAGTCTTTCTTGCCGCGTGGCACCTGAAGCAGAAGCATTTCACAAGTGCCGGTCGGCCAGCTCCTGTGTTTTCAGCTACTGAAGTCTTCAAAAAAGCTAAGTACCCCGTTGGGGACCTTTTCTTGCCTCAGCCGATGTCAGATAAAACTGTAAAAGTTAATAATTGTTTAACTTGTGGGAAACAAATACCTCATAAGGATTTCCACTCTTACTGCTTACCCTGCCTAGGCCCAGAACACAATGTCTCGGCCTGTACAGCTTGTGCTTCTTTCAATAGACGCACTCTTAGGCGTCGGTCAGAGTTTGCACAGGATTATTTTGGGGAAGATGACAGATCCACACGAATGGAAGTTGCATCCTCAAATTTTTACAGAGATAGTTCAAGCATGGGGAAGGCCAGACGTAGATCTCTTTGCCTCCCACAAAAATCACCAATTGACAAAGTTCTGCTCAAGGACTTTTCATCCAAAGGCCTGGCGAGTGGACGCTGTCTCGATTTTCAGTTGGACAACAATGACAGTTTATGCCTTTCCACCTCTTCCTCTGCTGCCCAAAGTTTATTAAAAACCAGAGCAGACAGACCAAATATGATTCTTATTGCTCCAGACTGGCCAAGACAGCACTGGTACCCACTCCTGAGGAGCCTGACGCATTCCCCTCCATGGACCCTACCTCTAATGCCTCTTCTTCTGACTCAGCACAGCTCCAAAACTCTTCACAGTCAGCTGAAAACACTCAATCTGGCCGCATGGAAGATTCCTTAACATCACAACAGACCCTACTGTCCAAGGAGGTGCAGGATGTCATTTTGGAGGCCAGAAGGCCGTCTACTAGAAAAGCTTACTCCGCAAAATGGAAACGGTTTTGTGCCTGGAATGAGAAAAAGGGCCAGAATACTGGAAAACTGAATTTACCTCAAATATTACAGTATCTAGCTGAGCTGCTAAGCAGTGGACTTTATTTCTCCTCCATCAAAATCCATGCCTCAGCCATTTCTGCAGAATACAACACTGATCCACCTTTATTCTCTCACCCCCTCTTAAGACAGTTCCTCAGAGGGGCTAAGAATATAAAACCCCCAAGGAAACAACCAATACCTGCTTGGGACCTCAATTTCATTCTTGAAAAGCTGACCTTGCCTCCTTTTGAGCCAGCTGCCTTAACAGATTTGCAATATTTGTCCTGGAAAACAGCTTTCCTTCTGGCTATCACCTCAGCTCGTAGGGTATCGGAACTACAAGCCCTCATGGCTGTGCAGCCTTTTATCATCTTCCATCAGGCCAGAGTTTCCTTACGAACCAACCCGTCCTTTATGCCAAAGGTGGTATCCAGGGTAGCTTTGAATCAGGCTATACACTTGCCTACCTTTTACCCTAATCCTCAAAACAAAGGGGAGACGCTACTACATTCCTTGGACATCCACAGACAGCTGCGTTATTTTTTGGACAGAACAAAGCCTTTCAGAAAATCAGAACAGCTGCGTGTCCTATGCGATAGGAGCTCAAGGGAAACCAATTTCCAAACAGACAATTTCGAAATGGATAGCCCACTGCATACGCTTTTGTTACTTTTTTCATGGTAAAACTGTACCTGCAGGCATCGGATCTCACTCCACAAGGGCCACAGCTACCTCTGCAGCTTTCCTCAGAGGAGTTCCTACCAAGGATATTTTGGAAGCAGCCACTTGGAGTTCTGTACATACCTTCTCCAAGCACTACCACCTACCATTATACTCCAAAACTAGAGCAGGCTTTGCCACTGCAGTCTTGCAGGGCATCCTGGCTCCTACTAGTTCCACCTAGTGCCTACCACCCCTTTCTTAGCTTTGGGATTCTACCCATCTGTTATGAGTGCATGTCCCAATCAGACAAAGTTGCAAAAGATACCTCAGATTTCTTGCAGGCTCAGAGCATTATCAATTCTCAGCATTGCCCTTTGGCTTATCTACTGTGCCCAGAGTGTTCACGAAATGCCTGGCATCAGTAATTGCACATTGCAGACTTCAGGGGATACAAATATACCCTTACCTGGATGACTGCCTTATACAAGCGGACAGCCAACAAGCCTTGTTAAAAAACTTGGACTATGTCATTCACCTACTGCAGGCCTTGAGATACACAGTCAATATTCGGAAATCAAGTCTCGTACCATCCCAACAAATACCTGTCCTGGGTGCCACACTGGACACAAACATCCAGATGGCGTTTCTGACAAAAGAAAAACAAAAGCAATTGCCAGAATACTTCAGAAAATTAGCAACACACACCCAGATGACTGCAAGGAAAATCCTGCAGGCCCTGGGTTTCATGGCATCTTGCATTCTTCTGATTCCACACGCAAGGCTGCATATGAGTAAACAACAATGGTATCTAAAAAGTCTATGGTCTCAACACAGCCACAGCCTGGAAGCATTGATCCCACTCATTCCATGCCTTCAAAAGGAATTTCTGTGGTGGGCTCAAGCAAGCCAGATAAACAAAGGTCTGCCTTTCAGCAAGCCTCATACAAGTCAAACCATAACAGACGCCTCAGACCATGGATGGGGGGCGCACATGGCGGGCAGATGCATTCAAGGACAATGGACACAAAAAGAAAAGCACCTGCACATCAACCAAAAAAAATGCTGGCAGTGATACATGCAATCAAGGCCTTCGAAAAGTTCATGCATCAGGGCCATCTACTAATAAAGACAGACAATACCACAGTTATGTGGTACATAAACAAGCAAGGAGGTACCCATTCCTACCCTCTTTGCAGACTGGCAATGAATCTCTGGGATATTTCCCTACAATTGAAAATAGAGCTACAATCCCAGTTTGTACCAGGGAAGGACAATGTTCTGGCGGACAGCCTAAGCAGAAACATCATGGATCCGCATCTAATGGATGTTGCATCCAGACATTTTCTTACAAATAACTCAAGCATGGGGAAGGCCGGACATAGATCGTTTTGCCTCCCACCTCAATCACCATCTGAAAAAGTTTTGCACAAGGACATACCATCCTCAAGCATGGAAGGTGGACTCTCTCTCCTTCAGTTGGAACTCTCTAACACTATATGCCTTCCCACCTCTTCCTTTGATGACCAAGGTGTTACTAAAGATCAAGACAGAGCAACCAAAAGTCATACTGATAGCTCCAGACTGGCCAAGACAACACTGGTACCCACTGCTACGGAGCTTGACACACACCAATCCGTGGCTCCTTCCTCAAAGGCCTCTTCTGACACAGCACAATTACAGGACACTACACCCCAGCTTAAAAACATTGAAGCTGACAGCTTGGAAGATTCCATGACTATTCCTCAGGATACACTTTCCAAGAGGGTAAAAGATAACATCCTGGAGGCACGCAGACCTTCCACTAGAAAAACATACTCAGCAAAATGGAAGAGATTTCTTATCTGGAACAGCAAAAAGGGTCAAGACCCCATCAGTGATGAGTATTCCACAGATCCTAGAATGTTTGGCTGAAATGCTCCACAATGGCCTTTCATATTCTTCCATAAAAATACATGCTTCAGCAATATCTGCCAAATATAACGCTGATCCGCCTGTATTTTCTCACCCATTGCTAAGACAGTTTCTAAGAGGTATAAAGAACATCAACCCTCCAAGGAATCCACCAGTGCCTGCATGGGACCTCAACTTCATGCTGGAAAAATTAACTCTTCCTCCCTTTGAACCAGCAGCATCTTCAGAGTTGAAATTTCTGTCTTGGAAGACAGCTTTCCTTCTGGCAGTAACCTTAGCAAGAAGAGTCTTTGAGCTACAGGCCCTTATGGCAATACAACCATTTCTCATTTTTCATCAGGACAGAGTTTCTTTGAGAACCAATCTGTCATTCATGCCAAAGGTGGTATCCAGGGTGTCCCTGAATCAAGCTGTTCACCTGCCTACCTTCTTTCCCAATCCTCAAAATAAAGGAGAGAGACTTCTGCACACCTTGGACATACAGACAGTTGCGCTAGAACAAAGTCCTTCAGAAAATCTGACCAGCTTTTTGTAGCTTGCGCTGCTGGATTGCAGGGAAAAGCAATTTCCAGACAATTTCTAAATGGATTGGAAATTGCATTCGATTCTGCTACTCTTTTCATGGAAAAACTGTGCCAGCTGACATCAGGCCACATTCCACCAGAGCTACAGCCACCTCCACAGCCTTTTTAAGAGGAGTGGCAACAAAGGACATTTTAGAAGCTGCTACATGGAGCTCCGTGCATACATTTTCCAAACATTACAACCTGCCTTTATATTCCAGATCCAGAGCAGGGTTTGCTTCTGCAGTCCTGCAGGGCATTTTAACTACACCATCTTTGTCTTAGTGCCTACCTCCCCCAGGTTGGCTATGGTATTCAACCCATATGTCAGGACTGCAGTTGCATCCTTGAAGGACATAGTACAGTTTTGTACCTACCATAAATGTAGATGTCCGATAGGTATGCAACTGCAGTCAGGTTTTCCTTCCCACCTACCCCTCTGTGGTATTCGTTTGGGTTTCTACCCCTCATTTTAGCTACCTGGGGTAATCTTTTGTGGTGTATTTGTTTTTTATGTTGTACTTGTCTGGAATTTTTTTCTCTATTTTCAAAATTTAGCCTTCCTTTGAGGGCACCTGGCATCTGGGGCAAGAAACACTGAAGAAGATGGCGTCGGCTGACGCTTTTATACCCCAGGCGCTCTGACGGGGAAAGGGCGACATCAGCCGACGCCGGACCCAGACTTTGGAATCCGGCCGACCGAAGGGCTGCCTGAGGCAGGACAACCCATATGTCAGGACTGCAGTTGCATACCTATCAGACATCTACATTTATGGTAGGTACAAAACTGTACTTTCACCTGACAAGAGATCCTAATCTCCATCGCTCTCCTCCAAATCCTCCAGGCTTTCTGATTTGGATGTTGATAGGGTGGTGCAGAGGCTCCTGCAGTCGCTGGTGTTGGCCAAATTGTTCTCTGCTCCGGAGTCTGTTTCTATGACCGTTTCAATGATTCCTCCCACGAGCACATCCTTGTCGTCGGAGCCGGTATGCTCCACTCCGAGTGATGTTCCTGCGCCGGCTCCGATACCCCCTCTGGGTCTATTGGTGCCGACCTCGGCTCCGACCATGTCAGTTCCGTCCACAGGGTTCCAGACTCTGGTCTCTCCAGTTGGGCCCGAGGGGGATACTTCGGGACGTCTGTCAGTTCCGAGTCTCCCACTTGGTGCATCAGCTCGTGGGATCCCGGTCATGGCCTTGGAGGCCGGTCGGTCCTCTGACTGGGGGGGGGCCCTGCCTTCGAGGCCATGCAGAGCACGCTGGCCAGATCGTCGGCTACATCAGCCGGGCAGTCATTCCATCCCCCACCACTCCGGCGAGAGCTTCTGACACTCACCTATCCATGGACATTTGAGCGCCAGGCCCTAAGGATACCCACACGAGCGGCCCCCAACTTTCTGAGGGTCTTCCAGAGTCCATGCCTGAGGATCCTCCTAGAAAGAAATTCTGCAAGAGGAAGCACATAGACTCCCAGGATGAGTCTCTCACCTCCAATACTGACCTCGAGGAATCGGAAGGTTCTCCCAAGTCTTCGTCTGATGATGTTTCCTTCTCCGATATCCTGGAGATACTGAAACAAAGAGGAGACTGACCTTCCAAAACTCCTTCCGAGGAGGAGTCAGTATTCCTTAAGGCTTTTGGCGCTCAACCCTCCGCCTCTTGGGTGTCTCCACCTTTCTAAATTCTTGACCTCATTTGTCAAAGTGTGGGAAAACCCTGATTCTGTGGAGCCTGTGCCCAGGTGTCCCAACAAATTCCTGTCCGCACCCCAGGAAAGAGTTTGTCAAAAGAAGTCCCTGTAGATGCCGTGGTGGTGGCGGCAGCCACCCTGAAGGAAGTTGCAGAGTCTTCTTCATCGGTCCATCCTCCTAACAAGGAGTCTAGGACCCTGGACTGGTACGGGAAGCATACCCTATCTTCAGCAACCTTCACTTTACGGTTGCTGAACTATTTGTCTCACTTCACACGGCTCCAGAGAGATCTCCTCAAAGAGTTGGGAGATACTCTTGCGGGTAACATACCTGAGGCGGTGGCCCAGACGGTCAACGCACATGTTTCTACCCTCAATTCCATCGCTAACTCGTCCATGCGGCTTATTTTGTATGCAGCCGAGGGAGCAAGTAGGGCAGCAAGCTCAGGGTTTGCCCTTAGAAGGCAAGCCTGGCTGCGCCTGTGTCACTTTGCGGAGGCCTTCAAGTCTTCCTTCATTGGCGCCCCATTTGACGGTTCCTCCTTGTTTGGGATCAAAGTGAAAGACCCCCCTCACCAGGTGCGAGCAAGAGGGAAAGACCCTGTCTGCTGTAGGGGTTCATTTTTCCCTTCCTTCTAGGTCTTATCCCAAGACCCAGCAGGGGTGAAGATGTGGTTCAAGAAATCGCAGAGGTTTTTTCCTGCCGCACAAGGTGAACCCCCCTCCAGAGGCAGGGGAGGGGGGGGTTACTCAGGGAGACGTTGCCCCAGAGACAGAGGCGGCCCCTGTAATTCCGGAGACCACGACTCTCTTCCGTGGCTCTCCATACTCTCATTCTGAGGGTGTGCTAGACTGCGCTTATCCGGAGCCAGTTGGGGGTCGAATCTCTTTATATCCGGAAGCCTGGGAGAGCATTACCCAGGACCGATGGGCATTACGGATAATTTCCGGAGGTTACCTCATTCCATTCTCTTCAGTACCCCCGCCAATCAGAAAAATCCCAGACGTTCCACCCAGTCAAAGGGATCAAGCAGCCTCAGAGGTCCCTCAGCTGCTAGGAAAAGGAGCCATCCAACGAATCCTGTCAGACCAAATCGGATTAGGGACTTACACAAGATTCTTTTTGGTGCCGAAAAGAACAGGGGACCTGAGACCCATAGTAGATCTCAGTCAACTCAACAATTACGTACACAAGTCCCAAGTTCCATATGGTCACACTACAATTGATTCTCCCATTGCTGGGAGAGGAGGTATGGATGTGCTCCATCAATCTCAAGGATGCTTACAATCCTGGCAAAATGGACAGGGCATCCAGGAGTCACCTACGCTTCCGGCTGGGAGCCAGTCGCTTCCAGTTTCGAGCCCTGCCCTTTGGTCTCACAACAGCCCCCAGGGTGTTCAAATGTATGGCAGTGGTGACTGCTCATTTGAGAAGTCAGGGATTCCAGGTGTTTCCTTACCTGGACGACTGGCTCCTTACCGCCCCCACTAGGCATCAACTAGTTCAGACCAGGGACGCTACCATCGGTCTATGTCACCAATTGGGCATAGCAATAAACTGGGAAAAATCTGCCTTATTGCCCTCACAGCGTGTCACTTTTCTAGGAGCAGAGTTAGACACCATTCGAATGCGAGCATTCTTACCACAAGAAAGGATCACAGTATTGCAACAACAAATACACATGCTGATGCCCCTGAGACAAGCGAAGGCAAGACTGGTTCTACAACTCCTAGGGACCATGGCGGCAACTATCATGTTGGTCCCTCTAGCGAGATTACACATGAGACTTCTTCAATGGCTCCTCTTTGTCCAGTGGTCTCTCCAAAGACTCCCACTATCTCATCCCATTTTACTCAGGTGCAAACAGGACCGCCGTTGGTGGCTGTGCACCAACATTTTGAACGGGGGAAAGCCCTTCGTTCCTCCCGTCCCTGTTGCTACGGTGACCACAGACGCCTCCCAGATGGGGGGGGGGCATTATCTCAGCAGGACAGTCCAAGGCACGTGGCAGGAACAACAGATACATTTGCATATAAACGTCCTGGAGATGAGCAGTGCTTCTTGCGTTGCAGGCACTTCAGGAAGTTCTTCCTCTAGGGACTATTGCGATACACTCAGACATGTCAGTAGTGTGGTATTTCAACAAGCAAGGGGGAACCTGGTCTTACCTTCTGTGCAGAGAGGCTATGCGAGTGTGGCATTGGGCAATAGCTTCCCAACGGTTTCTGGTGGCAATGCACATTCTGGGGAAGTCCAACGTGATAGCAGACAGGCTAAGCAGAGCGATACTTATGCCTTACGAGTGGTCCCTGAATCGCCTGGTTGCAGAGCGGATCTTCAGCAGATGGGGGGGTCAGCCTTGCTGCGACCTTTTTGCCAGCCCTCTCAATGCAAAATGCAGCAACTACTTCACGCTGATCCCCCCACAGGGCGAATCACCCAGGGACGCTCTGGTTCACGATTGGCCCTCCGGTCTGCTTTATGCTTTCCCTCCGTTTCCCCTTCTCTCAAGGGTGATTCAGAAAGCGCAGTCCCCTTGGGAAGCAGAATGATTCTGTTTGCCCCACACTGGCCTTGTCAAGTATGGTTCCCCTTTCTTCAACCATACATTGTGGACACTCCTTGGATTCTGGACCCTCTACCAGATTTACTGACACACATGTCGGGACAGCTCCACCCCTCTCTGAGGACACTCCGTTGACAGCCTGGCTACTCCACTTCCATCGCTAGTCAGACGTCATAAATTTTCACCAGTAGTGGTCCATATATTATTGTCCTCATAAGCCATCCACTAGAAAGATTTACTCTAGCAAATGGAAAAGGTTCTCTATCTGGGGTCATACTAGAGGCATTGATCCTTACACAGCTCCAATAGATTCAGTTCTGGAGTTCTTGTCTATGCTGTTCTATCAGGGGTCCGCATCAGCCACCATCAAAGTTCAGCTGGCGGTGATATCTAATTTCTACGTAGCGAATTAACCTAGTCTCATGGCACACAGACTATGCAAAGCATTCCTTAAAGGTACTCTGTTGCTTCGTCCCCCAGTGTCCGAACCCGTCATGCCCTGGGATTTCAGTTTTGTTCAAGCCCTTACTCTACCACCATTTGAGTCTGCAGCGACCTGTGAATTAAAATTCTTAACATGGAAAACAGCATTCTTAACAGCAGTCACTTCAGCAAGGCGGGTCTCAGAAATTCAAGCCCTCTCCATCAAACCCCCATATTTAATCTTACATAAAGATAGGGTCTCTCTCACACCAAACCCCTCATTCCTTCCTAAAGTGGCTTCCGTGTCTAACATGATTCAGTCCATTGAGCTGCCTGTGTTCTTCCCCCACTTTTCTAACAAGGCAGAATTTAGATTTCACCAATTGGATGTACATAGACAGTTACGCTTCTATCTACACCGGACAAAAGATATCTGGAAATCTGACCAACTCTGTCTCCTTTTCGGAAAACTGATTGGGTTCTCCGGTATCCAAGGTCACGTTGTCTAGATAGATAGCCAGTTGCATCTCTTTCATCTGTCAGGCAGGAGGTAAAAATTTGCCACTTCCAGTCAAGGCACATTCTACGCGGGCTGTTTCTGCATCCACAGCCTATTAAGCTAGATTGTCAATGGATGGTATATGTGCTGCAGCTACTTGGGCTTCTCCTCACCTTTATTTCTCATTACAAATTGGATGTGGTCTCCAGGGGCAGATCTTCCTTTGGCTCCATGGTTCTCAGGAGTATTTTCCTATGAGCCACCCAGGATGTAGGTGCTAGGGACGCTGCCCCACGGGTAAGAATGTAGGCGAGATAGGACTACATAACATCAAGAAGCTATGTACTCACCATAATGTTAGATGTATGTAGTCCATCTCACCTCACATTCTTACTTACCCTCCCACCTTCCCCCTGCCTGGAGGATTTGGAGGTTAGGTTGTCACCTGCAGAGTTCCTTTGATTAGTTATTGTTTATATGGATGTGAGGTATGTATGGAATACATATGTTTTTTCGCAGCAAACTAGATCTGGGGAAATGGAGCAATGCACCATGGGATACCCTCTTAGCTCAGCCAATAAGACTTTGAGCTAGTAAAATCGGCCGAGTTGGAGCAGATATTCGGCTCCGAACCCACGGGTAAGAATGTGAGGCGAGATGGACTACATACATCAAATGTTATGGTGAGTACATAACTTGTTTTTTCTGATGACCAGGATTTGCTCTTATCTACCTATGATGATTCTTTGCAGAGGGCACCATTTCTTCTGCTTCCCCACCAAAAGATTTTTATTTTGTGAAACTTTACACACTGTCTTAGGGAGCATTTCCGCTGGGAAAGCCAGGATTACTCTTGACTCCAAAAAGAGGCTTAGGGATTTCTTACTCCTGCCCGAACACAGCTATATCTCCTGTACTGGACATTGTTGATGCCGTCTCGGAATCTAGCCTGGCCCCTGACTCTCTACCTCCTGCTCCCGGAAAACCTGATAGGAATTACAGGGTTCCTGACTCTCACAAGTTCCTTTTTCAAAATCCTACTGCAGATCCTGATACCATTTCACAGGCACCCAAGGGCATTAACGCTGCTACTGCCAAAAATCCTACCCCCTCTGATAGAGATTCCAGGGCACTGGATAGATGGGGTAAGAAGGTATACACTTATGCAACCTCAGCCATTAGGGCCTTAAACTGCCAGTTTCAGATGTTAAAGTTTCAGCAGCATCTTATTGGATTGCTTAAACAGAAATTGATTATTTTCAGCACAGTCAGGAATCAAAAAGATTTACAGGATTTAATGCATTCTGCTGAACAAGTTGGAAAACATACTTTGCAATGTGGTTTTGATTCATTAGACACATCTTGCAGGGCTGCTGTCACTGGGTCTGTTCTTAGAAGGCATGCTTGGCTTAAGGAGCACTCTGCCAGATCATGTTAAGGCTAAATTGCTGGATTCTCCCTTAAACCAAGATCGCATGTTTGGCAACAAAGCAGAAGTACTTAGAAAGATGGAGGAAAAAGCTAAGTCTGTGCAAACTGTTAAAGATTTCCTGCAAGTACAGCCTCCCAGATTTAGTAGGCATTGGCCCTCTAAGAATTGGTCCTTTCCTGCCTCTTCCAGGCCTTCTCGTCCAAACCCAGAACCAGCAGAACACCCAGGCTGCAGTCCCAAGGGACTCACAGGACTAAGCAGTGGGGGGCTCCCACTTCCAAAGCAGGAATTAAGACTCTCCCCTATGGTAAACTGTCTCAGTGACTTAACTTTAAACCTTCCAAGCCCTGCTCAACTGAGTGTTCCTTTAGGGGGCAAGATTGCCCTACAGGCAAAAAATTGGTAACTCATTACCCAGGACAAATGGGTTTTAAATATAGTTTCCCAAGGATACAGATTCCACTTCCACTCCTTACCAACACCAAACGGTTGGCCAAATCTACCCCCAAATCAGTGGGCAGAGGCTCAAAAGCAAGTTTTCTTTCTTTTAAGCATTGGGGCTTTTCAACCTGTCCCAGAAGAAGAATTGGGACAAGGTTTCTACTCTACTTTTTCTGGTACCCAGTAAAGAATTCCTGGCATCCTATCCTGGACCTGTCTATCCTAAACACATTTTTGGTAATCCCAAAATTCAAGATGCTAACTCCTCATCAGCTGCTTCCTATGCTAGGCAAAGATGCCTGGTTGGCAACACTGGATTTAAAGGAAGCCTACCTGCACATCCCAATAAGGGAATCTTGCAGAAGATACCTATGCTTCAAAGCAGGCTACATGCACTACAAGTTCTCTGCACTGCCCTTTGGCTTATCTACTGTGCCCAGGATATTCACAAAGTGCCTAGCTCCAGTCATTGCCTTTTGCAGGCAAAGAAATATTCAAATATACCCATACCTGGACGATTGTCTAATTCAGACAGAAAGCCAGCCTATACTATTGAATCATCTGGCATTAGTAAAGAAATTATGAACTTCTCTGGAGTACACCATAAATGTAAAGAAATCCCATCTGGTACCCTGCTAGCAAATTGTATTCCTGGGAGAAAGCTTGAATAAAACTTCCCAGATGGCCTACCTCACGCCAGAGAAACAAGTTCATTTGACAGCCTACTTCAAATTACTGGCCACAAAGACCCAGCTATCTGCAAGGAAAATACTGCAAGCCCCTGGGGTACATGGCCTCCTGCATTCTACTAATTCCATATGCAAGAATTCATGAGGAAACTGCAATGGTATCTAAAAAGCCTATGGTGTCAACATTCTCAGGATCTAGAATCAATTATTCCTATCGTACCTTGTCTACAGATACAGTTCCTTTGGTGGGCAGAGGCCTGACACCAAAACAAGGGACTGCCATTCACTCTACCCCCTGCCGCCCAAACCCTAACAGATGCATCAGACTATGCATGGGGGGCTCACTTGGCAGGGAAGTGCATTCAGGGCAAATGGAACCCAAGTCAAATGCACCTGCATGTCAATTGAAAAGAAATGTTATCTGTACATAATGCTGTGACAGCCTTCAAAGGATCACATTCTTCCAGGACAATTATTGGTAAAGACGGACAACACTTTTATGTTGTACATAAATAAGCAGGGACGAACCCACTCATGCCCCCTCTGAAGACTAGCCATGGCTCTGTGGAATACAGCCTTGAGCTACCAAGTGCACCTACAGGCTCAATTCCTGCCAGGAAAGCTAAGTACACTGGCAGATGACCTAAGCAGAAATCTCATGGACCCACATGATTGGAAACTGGAACTAATGATGCTCAACATGTTGGGAAACAAATGGGGGGAGCCCAGAGATAGACCTGTTTGCCTCCCTCTAGAACTACCAGTTGGACAAATCTGCACAAGGACTCCCCCACAAGCAAGCTTGGAAAGTGGATGCCCTGTCCTTCACCTGGAAAAAACTATCAGTTTATGCCTTTCCCCCTCTGCCTCTCCTCTCCAATGTACTACTAAAGATCAAACAGGACAAGCCAAGGACAATACTGATTGCACCAGACTGGCCATGCCTCTTTTGCAGTGGGTCACTGCTGACACCATGACACCTGCCTCAGACCCCTACCCTGCTGTTCCAGCAGGAGGACCAGATTCTGCACCCACAGCTTCAAACCTTCAACCTGGCAGCCTGGCTAATTACCTGATCTCTCTGTCAACATCCCTCAGTAAACATGTGATGGATATCATTCTGGAGGCAAGGAGGCCTAGTACCAGAAAATCCTATGATGAAAAATGGAAAAGATTCTGTTCCTGGAACCAAACTCGGGGGATGGGCACAGCAGCGCCCAATTTACTTCAGATTCTTCAGTACTTGACTGAGATGCTTCACAAGGGCCTTTCCTTTTCCTCCATCAAAATTCATGAGTCAGCCATTTCAGCTCATTACAGTACAGAACCACCCCTCTTCTCTCATCCACTGTTGAAGCAGTTCCTCAGAGGGGCCAAAAACTTAAGACCACCCAGGAGAGCCCCTAGCCCAGCCTGGGACCTCAACTTTGTATTGGAAAAGCTCACACTACCTCCCTTTGAGCCAGCTGCAAATGCAGAGTTGAAATTCCTTTCTTGGAAAACAGTCTTCCTTCTAGCCATCACTTCAGCAAGAAGAGTGTCTGAATTACAGGCCCTTATGGCAGTGGAGCCTTTCATCATCATTCATATGGACAGGGTGTTCCTCTGGACCATTCCATCCTTCATGCCCAAGGTGGTATCCAGTGTGGCCCTTAATCAGTCCATTAATTTGCCTACCTTCTTTTCTAATCCACAGAACAAGGGGGAATGAATACTGCATTCATTGGATGTGCACAGACAACTTAGATTGTACTTGGACAGGACTAAACCTCTCAGGAAACCTCAAAAGCTGCTGGTTGCATTTGCTGCAGGGGTAAAGGGGAAGGCCATTTCAAAGCAAACCGTTTCTAAGTGGATAGGACACTGCTTTCATTTCCGCTATAAGCACCATGGAAAACCTACCCCACAGGGAATTAGACCACATTCAACCAGGGCTGCATCTACTTCTACCGCTCTTCTCAGAAGTGTTCCTACCAGGAACATCCTAGAATCTGCTACCTGGAGTTCTGTACATACCTTCACCAAGCATTACCACTTGCCATTTTTTTCTAAATCCAGAGCTGGTTTTGTCACTGCAGTCCTCCAGTGCCTTATAGCTGGTCCTAATGCTATCTAATTTCCTCCTCCCATCCTTAGCTTTGGGAATCTACCCAAATGTGATGACTGCAACAGTGAAACACGAAGAACATAGTACAGTTGTATACATTTACCATAAATGTAGATTTTCGAGTATATTCACTGTTGCAGTCCTGGTTAGTCACTCCAGCCCCCTGACTTCTATTGGCTATACCTCTTCTTGTTTACTGTATTTAAGCTTTCTGGTGTATTTGCTTTTTGTTGGAGGTGGAACCTTGTATATAATTGCTTCCCATTATGGGGGCACCTGAGATCTGGAGCAAGAAAAACTGATGTAATGGCATCGGCTGCATGCTTTATACCCCTGACTACCTGATGTCATGGAAGAAGAGACAGCATCCGACACAGGACCCAAGACTTTGATAATCAGGCCAGCTGAGGGCTACCTGCAAGCAAATAACCCAAATGTAATGACTGCAACAGTGAATACACTCAAACATCTACATTTATGGTAAGTGTACACAACTGTACTTTCTGCAGTACTTTAACCTTTGTCAGTCCCTCCAAGTAATTCTTGATGTTCTTCGTGTTTCACTGTAGCAGCCCTTGCAGTTGGGTTATCTGCTTGCAGGTAGCCCTCAGTCGGCCTGAATACCAGAGTCTTAGGATTTCTGCATCGGTTGCTGTCGCTTCTTCCATGGCTTCAGGTCATCAGGGGTATAAAACAGGCAGGCAGCCAATGCCATTACATCAGTCTTTCTTGCTGAGTGGGAGCCCGAAGCAGATGCAAGTTTCAAGTGCCGGTCGGTTGCTACCTGAAATTTTCATTTTAGAGTTTGTAATCCTGTAGTCTTCTAAAGCTAAGTACCCCATTGGAGATCCTTTTTTCTTGCTCTAACCGATGTCAGAAAAAGTTAACGATTGTCTTGCATGTGGAAAGCAAATACCTCAGATTTTCATTCTTACTGCGTCACCTGTTTAGGCCCAAGCCACAACGTTCCTCATTGTCTGTTTTGTCCCTTAACACCTGAACCATTCATTATCGGGCTATATTTGTCACTAAATTCTTTTGCTCTCGTTCTCAGTATTCTGAAATGGCTTCGATAAGCCATCTGACTACCGAACTTCAGAAAAAACCTAAAGATAAAGACAGACCGCATAGGTCCAAAACTGCCGACGGCGCTTCCTCTAAGCTAGTCGCCAGAAGTTCATTGTGTTACCCTGCTGCAGTCATCACACTTGGGTTATCCTGTTGTCAGGCAGTCCTGCAGTCTGCCTGAATTCCAGTGTCTTGGTCCGATGTCTGTTCCTGTCGCTTCTTCCCTGACGTCAGTGCGCCAGGGGTATATAAGAGGCATCCAACGCCATTTTCTTCAGTCTTTCTTGCCACGCAGTGCCCGAAGCAGAAGCAGTTCGCAAGTGCCAGTCGGCAGACACCTGAGACTTTCGAATCGAATTTCAGTCCGAGGTCTTCAAAGCCTAAGTACCCCGTTGGGGAACCTTTTCTTGCCTCAGTCCAATGTCAGAAAAAAGTTAACAATTGCATTTCTTGTGGGAAGCAAATACCTCATAAGGACTTTCATTCTTATTGTATACCTTGCCTAGGCCCAGACCACGACGTCACTGGTTGTCGGTTTTGTGCTAGGTTCAATAAGCGAACTATAAAGCGATGCTTTGATTTCGCACGACACTACTTCGGTAGGAAATTTAATTATACTATGCTGTCGGAGCAACTGACTACCGGCGTGCATAAAAAATGCAAAGATGGCAGCCTAGATCCAAGCCAGACTCTGAGGCCTCGGCTTGGCTGTTGCCGGTTCTCCGGTTTTCAGTGAGGCGCCTACGCAGCCCCTGACTACCGCAGAATTGGAACCCCAGACCGCTTCGGATTCTCAAGCAGAAAGTTCTAGGCCGATGCAGCCATTTTCTTTAGGCCCTACCGACAACATTGCAGAAGGAGAAGCCGGTGCTGCAGAAACACCTTCGGTTACAGAAGGGGTCTTCAGACCGACTACTCTCACCATAAAATCTTATGCTAAGCTTGAGACTCCTCTAAAATCAAAAAAGACTGCACATCAGTCTCCAGTTCAAGGCCCCATGCCTAAGAAACAGATGCTTAAAATGGCTGAAGATTTGATTTCTTTAATCAGGGGTTCCCAACCCCCCCCCCCCCAGACAAAAGGCCTAGACAAGAGGAGGATTTTGCCTCCTCTGATGAAGTGTCTATTTCCTCAGGCTCCTCTGAGGAACAGGATTTCTCCTTTCTCCCTTATGAAGATACTGATGCTGAAGATTCCATTCCGTCAGCTTCTCCCTCTGAAGATATTCCTTTTGGGAAACCTTGCATACCATGAGGGAACATTTCCACTGGGAAGGTCAGGACTACTGTGACTCAAAGAAAAGGCTCAGAGTTTTTTACTCCCCCAGCACAGACCACTTGCTATCCCTCCAGTTTTTAGACATTGTGGATGATGTATACTTAGAATCTAGTCTAAATCCAGATTCTCTGCCTCCTGCTCCTGCCAAACCAGATAGATATTATAGAGTGCCTGACTCGCACAAATTCCTTTAGAAGAGCCCTGTTGCTGACCCAGAGACCATCTCCCAGGGTCCCAAAGGGGCTAAGGCTTCTATGGCTAAAAATCCTGTACCCTCTGAAAGGGACTCCAGAGCACTAGATAGGTGGGGGAAGAAGGTTTACACCTCAGCTACTCTAGCTATGAGAGTACTAAATTGTCAATTTCACATGCTGAAATACCAGCAATTCCTAATGTCTCAAATAAAACAAAAGATGAGCACGCACCCTCAACAGTCTGAATTCAAAGAAATGCAGGATCTGTTGCATGCAGCTGAACAGGTGAATAAACATACTTTACAATGTGGATTTGATTCCTTGGAAGCTTCCTGTAGAGCAGCTGTTACTGGGTCTGTTATACATAGGCATGCTTGGTTAAAGGAACAAACTCTGCCTGATCATGTTAAAGCAAAGTTACTAGATGCACCCTTACAACAGGATGTCTTATTTGGGGTTAAAGCAGAAGAGGTTTTAAAGAAAATGGAGGATAAGGCAAAATCTATGCAGACGGTCAAAGATTTCTTGCAGGTACAACCCCCATGCTTCAGCAGAAATTGGCCAGCAAAAAAATTGGTCCTTTCCAGCTTCTGACAGACCACAGAGGGGTAAATACAGACGCCCAAGGGGCAGAGGACAAGCACAAATCCCTTACAAGCCTCGCCAATGGGGCACTGCAACACAGAAGGGAGAAGACAGGTCCCAAACTACTAGACAAACACAATGACTTAAACCTCAAGCTGCCAAGCAAAAATCTCTTGGCAGCTCTCTTGGGAGGAAATTTAGCATTTTTTATAGACAACTGGCGCATTGTCACAAAGAAAAAATTATCTCACAAGGATACAAATTCCATTTCCACACCTTGCCAAAGGATAAAAAGAATGCCAAACTTGCCACAAAATGAATGGGCAGAGGCACAAAAACAAATTACAGCTCTCATGGACATGAGAGCTATTTAGCTGGTACCTACACAGGAACAAGGCCAAGGATTTTACTCAAGGCTCTTTCTAGTCCCCAGAAAGGACAATGCTTGGAGACCCATTCTGGACCTTTCAATTCTAAACACCTTCTTGCAAGTACCAAAATTCAAGATGCTAACACTACAGCAGCTTCTTCCCATGTTGGGCAAGAAAGCTTGGCTAGTAAAGTTGGACCTCAAGGAGGCATACCTTCATGTCCCTATCAGACAAAATTGCAGAAGATACCTCAGTTTCATTGCAGGTTTAACCCATTAACCAATTCTCTGCACTGCCCTTTGGCTTATCTACTGCACTCAGGGTCTTCACAAAATGCCTGGCACCAGTAATTGCATACTGCAGACAGAGGAATTCAAATATACCCATACGTGGGCGACTGCCTCATCCAAGCAGAAAGCAAGGGCATTCTCTTACATCTGACTTTTGGAAAACACCTAAGTTGCCTAGGGTACACAGTAAACGAAAAGAAATCAAAACTAGTGCCCTCACAAAATGACATTCCTGGGTGCCAGCTTGAATACAACGGCTGAGATGGCTTATCTGACTCCAGACAAACAACTACAACTAACTCAATACTTCAAAATAATGGCAACAAAGACCCAACTCCCTGCAAGAAAAATTCTGCAGGCCTTGGGCTTCATGGCATCTTGTATACTACTAATGCCATTTGCAAAACTGCATATGAGGAAATTACAATGGTACCTGAAAAGCGTATGGACTCAACACAGCCACAGCTTGGAAACAATTATACCTCTCATTCCCTGCATTCAACAGGAGTTTCTATGGTGGTCACAGGCATGTCACCTAAACAAGGGTCAGCCTTTCACCTTACCCCCAGCGAGGCAGACTGTGACAACAGATACATCGGACTATGCCTGGGGGGCACACATGGCAGCACGGTGCGTTCAAGGCATATGGACTGCAGATCAAAGGAATCTGCACATCAATCAAAAAGAAATGCTAGCTGTACAGAATGCTCTGACAGCTTTCAGGGATCTCTTACATCCAGGACAGCTTATAATAAGGACAGACAACACCACAGTAATGTGGTACATAAACAAGGGGGTACACACTCCTACCGTCTATGCAGGCAAGCAATGACCTTGTGGAACACAGCACTGGCTTACCAAGTTCAATTACAAGCTCAATTCCTGCTAGGAAAAAAGAACACATTGGCAGACGACCTAAGCAGAAACATCATGGATCCCCACGAGTGGAAACTGGATTCACAAGTATTTACAATGATAACTCAAAAATGGGGACGCCCAGACATAGACCTGTTTGCCAACCCCCACAACCATCCGCTTTCAAAATTTTGCACAAGGACATTTCACCATCAAGCTTGGGAAGTGGACGCACTCTCATTCAGTTGGAAAATGCTGACAGTATATGCCTTTCCTCCATTGCCCCTTCTCACAAAGGTGCTGCTGAAAGTCAGGATGGAGAGACCTCGATTGATACTCATTGCCCCGGACTGGCCACGCCAGAACTGGTACCCACTACTAAGGAACATGGCCCAGGGCCCACCATGGATTGTACCACAAATTCCTCATCTACTCACACAGCAAGGCAGTCAGATTCTATACAGCCAGCTCAAAACCTTAAATTTGGCTGCATGGCACATCACCTAAGCAACCAGCCAGCCCCTCTTTCACAAGCTGTTATGGATGCCATTCTGGAGGCCAGGAGGCCCAGCACCAGGAAAGCCTACTCGGACAAATAGAAAAGATTTTGCGCCTGGAACCAAGCAAAAGGCCAAAATACCCTTCAGCCGGACATGCTTCAGATTCTGCAATATTTAACTGAGATGTTACACAAAGGACTTTCTTTTTCATCTATTAAAATCCACGCCTCAGCTATTTCAGCTCCCTACAACACGGATCCTCCCTTATTTTCACATCCACTTCTAAGGCAGCATCTCAGAGGGGCAAAAAACATTAGGCCTCCCAGGAGAGCGCCAACACCAACTTGGGACCTAAATTTTGTTCTGGAAAAACTTACGCTGCCACTTTTTGAGCCAGCTTCCTCAGCTGACTTAAAGTTTATATCATGGAAGACTGCCCTGCTGCTAGCAATTACTTCAGCCAGAAGAGTCTCAGAGCTACAGGCACTAATCGCAGTAGAGCCTTTCCTCATTTTTCATCAAGACAGAGTCTCTCTACGAACTAACCCCTCCTTTATGCCAAAGGTGATATCCAGTGTGGCTCTAAATCAAACCATCCACTTACCCACCTTCTTTCCAAATCCACAGAACAAAGGAGAGAGACTCCTGCATTCCTTGGATATTCACAGGCAACTACGTTACTACTTGGATAAAACTAAGGCTTTCAGAAAATCTGACCAACTTTTTGTATCCTATGCTACAGCATCACAAGGAAAGGCTATCTCAAAACAGACCATTTCCAAATGGATAGGACATTGCATACGTTTTTGCTACACCCATCATGGAAAACCAGATGGTCCTTCAAGGATGCATCTGCAGTCCTTACAAATGGGTTGTCCTGTCGTCAGGCAGCCCTTCGGTCGGCCGGATTCCAAAGTCTGGGTCTGGCTTCGGCGCACTTCACCCGACGTCATCGCTGCAGTTTTTCGGGTATAAAGGCATCAGCCGACGCCATTTTCCTCAGTCTTTCTTGCCGCGTGGCGCCCGAAGCAGAAGCTGTTCGCAAGTGCCGGTCGGTCAGATCCAGAGATTACTACTACCGAATACTACTTCGAAGACTTCTAAAAAGCTAAGTACCCCGTTGGGGACTCTTTCTTGCCACAGCCGATGTCAGAGAAAGTGAATAACTGTTTATCTTGTGGGAAACAAATACCTCATAAAGATTTCCACTCCTACTGCATACATTGTTTAGGCCCAGACCACGACGTAGCAGCTTGTCTAGCCTGTGCTTCTTTTAACCGACGGACGCTTAGACGTCGGTCGGAGTTTGCTGAACAGATTTTCGGCTCTGATTTTGCCTATATTATGCAGTCGGATCCTCCGACTATGCAAATTACCAAAAAACGCAAAGAAAAGGACCGACACTCTCGGTCCGCGGTTTCGGCCGAAACTGCGATTAAGCAAACCGCGAGTGTGTCTGTTTCAGCCGAAACCGAGCAAGCGGTTCTTTCTTCAGCCGAAACCATGCCTTCTACCGAGGCCTCCTCTAACCTGGTAGAATCGGCTTCTGAAATCCAACCTTCTGTTGCGGTTTCTCAGGAATTATCAGACACTATTCCCCTGGATATTTCTTCCCCTGCACGTGGAGCTGCTAGGCCTCCTGCAGCCATGTCTATTAAGGCCTTTGCCAGGGCTAAAGCAGCCAAAGCTTCAAAAACGGTGCCTGCCAAACCCCCCTCACACAGGCCCAGCACCAGCTCCCATATGCTTTCTTTGGCTGAGGATCTCATTTCTTTAATTCGTGGATCCCACCCTCATCCAGACAGGACCTCTCACCCACCTCCAGAAAAGAGGCCTAGAGCAGAGCCCCTGAGCCAGTATCCACAGATGATTCCTCTGATGACTCAGAACATACAGACCCTCCTGAGGCTCCTTATTCCCCTTACGAAGACTCTGATGCTGAAGAGTCCATTCCTTCAGCCTCTCCACCTGAGGAATTTTCCTTTGGGGAAACCTTGCATGCTATGAGGGAACAATTTCAGTGGCAGGGTCAAGATTTCTCAGACTCCAGAAAAAGGCTTAGAACCTTTCTACATTTGCCACAACATAGGCCTTTAGCTATACCTCCAGTTCTTTCTGTTGTAGATGATGCATTTAATGATGCTTGCACTGCTCCTGATTCATTACCTCCGGCTCCTGCTAAGCCCGATAGGTTCTACAGGGTCCCGGACACTCATCACCATTTATACAAGGCTCCTTTTGCAGATCCAGAGACTATCTCCCAGGGCCCTAAAGCTGTAGCAGCTACTTCTACTAAAAACCCCCTCCCCTCTGAAAGGGAATCCAGATCCTTAGAGAGATGGGGTAAAAAAGTTTACACCTCTGCTACTTTGTCAGCTAGGGCTTTGAACTGCCAATTTCATATGATTCAATATCAAGAGTTTATGCTTGACCAGTTAACTAAAAAGCTGTCCTCTGAAGAATCTTTAGATAAAAAATATGTTCAGGATATGGTACATAACATACAGCAGGCTAGTAACCATTCTTTAAAATGTGGCTATGATGCACTGGAGGCTTCCTTTAGATCAGCCATGACTGGCACAGTTATCAGGAGACATGCATGGTTGAAAGAACAGGCATTACCAGACCATGTCAAATCAAAGCTTTTGGATGCACCCATGGACAAGGTCAATTTATTTGGTTCCCCTGCACAGCAGGTACTAAAAAAGATGGAAGAGAAGGCAAAATCTGTACAAACAGTGAAAGACTTCTTACAGGTTCAACCGCCAAGGTTTAGCAGGAACTGGCCCTCCAAGAATTGGTCCTTTCTGGACTCCTCTAAGACACAGAGAGGCAGGAATAGGCGTTCTAGAGGCAGAAATCAATCCAGGGGTGCCTACAGGGGACGCCAGTGGCAAGGTAACAACCAGCGAGGCACGGACGCAGCCACCACCACTACAACAACACAATCACAGTGACTTGGCTGTGGCACCGCCTACCAGGGAACAACTAGAAGCACCCTTAGGCGGAAAGCTAACCCTATTTTCAAAGAACTGGCATTGCATCACAAGGGGAAAAATGGATTTTGCAAACTATAGACCAAGGTTACAGGTTCCATTTCCATACTCTACCAGGAAAGAGAGGAATGCCAAACCTACCACCTACTCAAAGGGCAGAAGCTCTAAAGCAAATATCTCAACTATTAAGAATGAGAGCTGTGGAAAAGGTACCATCTATGGAGCAAGGAAAGGGATTTTACTCCAGACTCTTCCTGGTACCAAGAAGAGAGAACAAATGGAGGCCTATTCTAGACCTGTCCGCTTTAAACACATTCCTCATTGTTCCAAAATTCAAAATGCTGACCCTACAGCAGCTTCTTCCCATGCTGGGCAAGGAGTCTTGGCTGGTAACTCTAGATCTCAAGGAGGCATACCTGCACGTCCCCATACGACCAATTTGCAGAAGATACCTCAGATTTCTTGCAGGATCAGAGCATTATCAATTCTCAGCATTGCCCTTTGGCTTATCTACTGCGCCCAGAGTGTTCACGAAATGCCTGGCATCAGTAATTGCTCATTGCAGACTTCAGGAGATCCAAATTTATCCCTACCTGGACGACTGCCTGATACAAGCGGACAACAAAACCAAGCTTACAGAAGACTTACAAAGAGTCATTTACCTGCTGCAAGCCCTGGGATATACAGTCAATATAAAAAAGTCAAGGCTGATTCCATCCCAAAGAATAACCTTTCTGGGTGCAGAGCTGGACACATCAAAACAAATGGCATTCCTAACTGCAGAAAAGAAAGAGCAACTACCTCTCTACTTCTTGGCATTAACAAAGCAGAACCATCTAACTGCAAGAAAAGTACTACAAGCCCTAGGCTTCATGGCATCCTGCATAATTCTGGTCCCTCATGCCAGACTGCATACGAGAAAGCTACAGTGGTACCTAAAGAATTTGTGGTCCCAACACAAGCACAGCCTAGAAACCAAAATTCCAATAATCCCATGCCTGAAGCAAGAGTTCCTGTGGTGGGCTCAGGCCTGTCAATCAAACACAGGATTGCCCTTCTGCAACAGTCAACCAAGCCAAACCATCACGACAGATGCCTCAGACCTCGGTTGGGGGGCACACATGCTGGGCAAGTGCATACAAGGCTTATGGACTCAAGACCAGCTGCGCCTGCACATAAATCTAAAGGAAATGCTGGCAGTAAAATTGGCAATCCAGTCATTCAGACCATTTCTCCAAGAAGGTCAGTTGATGATAAGGACAGACAACACCACAGTTATGTGGTACATCAACAAACAGGGAGGCACACATTCATATCCTCTATGCCGGCTGGCACTGGACCTATGGGATGTGGCTCTGAGCTACAACATTCAGTTACAAGCAATTTATGTACCGAAATTGAAAACATTCTAGCAGACATATTAAGCAGAACTACCACAGATGCCCACGAATGGATGCTGCATCCGGACATCTTCAAAGCCATCACAAGAGAATGGGGATTACCACAAATAGACTTATTTGCATCCCCACTCAATCACCAGCTAAAGAAATTCTGCACAAGGACGTACCACCCACTTGCTTGGAAGGTGGACTCCCTATCTTTCAGTTGGAAAAACCTGACAGCATATGCATTCCCGCCACTTCCTTTGATGCACAAGGTGCTTTTGAAGATCAAAGAGGAACGTCCAAGGATCATTCTGATAGCTCCAGACTGGCCAAGACAACATTGGTACCCATTGCTGAGGAGCATGTCTCGGGCACAAATATGGACACTACCCCTGATCCCATTACTGTTAACACAGAACTACAACATCCTGCATCCAAACCTGAAAACTCTGCAGCTAACTGCCTGGAACATTACATAAGAGCAATTAACCCAAATTTATCCCAAAGGGTTAAAGACATAATCATGGAGGCTCGTAGACCTTCAACAAGAAAGAATTATGCAGCAAAATGGAAAAGATATCTCATTTGGAGTACTGCAAAGGGAAAAGATGTGACACTGGTAAACACAGCCAACATCCTGGAGTACTTGGCAGAGCTCTTCCATACAGGCCTGTCCTATTCTTCCATCAAGATACATGCATCAGCTATTTCAGCAGAATACAGCTTGGATCCTCCTGTCTTCTCTCATCCTCTGCTCAGACAGTTTCTGAGAGGAATTAAAAATGTAAAACCTCCCAGGAAACCACCATTGCCAGCATGGGACTTTAACTTTGTGCTAGAAAAATTGACACTTCCTCCTTTCGAACCAGCAGCAACAGCAGAATTACAATACTTATCCTGGAAAACTGCTTTCCTGCTGGCAATAACTTCAGCAAGAAGGGTCTCTGAACTACAGGCATTAATGGCAGTGCAACCCTTCCTGATCTTCCATCAAGATAGAGTGTCCATGAGAACAAATCCTACATTTATGCCTAAGGTGGTATCCAGAGTGTCTCTAAACCAGGCTATCCACCTACCTACATTCTTCCCCAACCCACAGAACAGGGGAGAAAGGCTGTTGCATACCTTGGATGTACATAGACAATTACGCTACTACCTGGACAGGACCAAGTCCAATAGAAAAACTGACCAGCTTCTGGTAGCATATGCAACAGGAAAGGAAGGAAAACCAATTTCAAAACAGACAATCTCCAAATGGATAGGAAATTGCATTAGATTTTGTTACTCCTACCATGGAAAGAAAACTCCAGAGAACATCAGGCCTCACTCCACAAGGGCTACAGCCACTACTACAGCTTTCTTACGAGGAGTGGCTACCAAGGACATTATAGAGGCTGCTACTTGGACCTCCGTGCATACATTTGCCAAGCATTACAATTTACCTTTATACTCTAGATCCCGAGCAGGTTTTGCCACTGCTGTTTTGCAAGGGATCCTAACTACACCATAATCTCTCCTTTTTCCTCCTCCCTAGTTTAGCTATGGTATTCTACCCATTTAAGGACTGCAGATGCATCCTTGAAGGACATAGTACAGTTTTGTACCTACCATAAATGTAGATGTCCGATAGGAATGCATCTGCAGTCAGGATTACCCACCCACCTTCCCTCTGTGGTACTCCTAGGGTATTTGCCATCCTTCAGCTAGCTTGGGGGGGATCTATTATGGTGTATTTGTTTGTATATATGTACATACATGCTTATTTTATGTGTTTGCTCTCTACTATTTGGAAACATTGGCATTTATCCAAATTTAGCCATCCAAGAGGGCACCTGGCATCTGGGGCAAGAAACACTGAGGAAAATGGCGTCGGCTGATGCCTTTATACCCGAAAAACTGCAGCGATGACATCGGGTGAAGTGTGACACCAGCCGAAGCCAGACCCAGACTTTGGAATCCGGCCGACCGAAGGGCTGCCTGACGACAGGACAACCCATTTGTAAGGACTGCAGATGCATTCCTATCGGACATCTACATTTATGGTAGGTACAAAACTGTACTTTCCTGCTAGCATAAGGCCCCACTCCACCAGGGCAGCAGCTACATCTATAGCCTTCCTCAGGGGGGTGCCAACCAAGGATATTCTGGAAGCTGCAGCTTGGAGTTCAGTACACACCTTCACCAAACACTATCACTTGCCACTTTACTCTAAGACTAGAGCTGGCTTCACCACTGCAGTTTTGCAGGGCCTTCTAGCCTCCTCTAACCCTGTTTGACTCCACCGCCCATCCTTTGCTTTGGGATTCTACCCAAGTGTGATGACTGCAGCAGGGTAACACGAACATAGTACAGTTTTGTACCTACCATAAATGTAGATGTTCGAGTGTATACCCTGCTGCAGTCCAGGTTACCCTCCCTCCATCCCCTCTGACCTAACTAAAACCTTTCATTACCTTAAAATCTGATACAACCTTTGTGGTGTATTTGCTTATTGCTGGAGGGATGCTTTGTTTGTGCTAAGCTTTTATTATTGGCACTATCTACTGACCATCTTTTGGGGGGGCACCTGACATCTGGGGCAAGAAAAACTGAAGAAAATGGCGTCAGATGCCTCTTGTATACCCCTGGCGCACTGACGTCAGGAAAGAAGTGATAGAAACCGACGCCGGACCAAGACTTTGGAATTCAGGCCGACTGCGGGACCGCCTGACGACAGGATAACCCAAGTGTGATGACTGCAGCAGGGTATACACTCTAACATCTACATTTATGGTAGGTACAAAGCTGTACTTTCGCCGGTACTCAGTGAGGCACCTTGGCAGCCCCTGATGCCCGCTTCTACAGATTCTCAGGCCTCTGCTGAGACCCATTCGGAGTCCAGTATGCAGTGAGATGATTCTTCGACTATGGACCCTGTGGATTTCTCTACCTTGGATGGGTCAGTAGCCAGTGTGCAGGCACCGGCTTCTGAGGGTGTATTTCGATCTACTGATGTTCGAATTAAACCTGCAACTTATTTTTTTAGCTAAAACTGCCGAGTTTCTAAGGCCCAGAGTACGCACTACGCCTAGAAAACAGATGACTAAAGCGCATGCTCAAGCTCCCATGCCACATAAGCAAATGCTTAGAATGGCTAAAGACCTTATTACCCTAATTAGGGGAAGCCAGCCTTTTCCTGCTAAGAGACAAAGTATTGAGTTTCATTCTGATTCTACAGACCAGGATTCCCATGACTCTGGCTCTTCCGACTGTCATGACATGCCCTTATCAACCTATGAGGATTCAAATGCAGAGGAATCAATTCCCTCTGCCTCCCCTCCAGAGGATTTTTATTTTGGTGAAACCTTGCATACTTTGAGACATTTCTGCTGGGAATGCCTGGACTACCCTCAGTCCAAAAAGAGACTCAGAGAATTTTTAGAGTTGCCTTAGCACAGACCTCTAGCTATACCCCCCGTCCTGGATGTTGTAGATGATGTTTTTATGGAATCCAGTCTTACTCCACATACTTTATCCTCGGCCCCTAGGAAATCTGACCTCAAGATTCTCCTCAAGAATCTTACTGCGGATCCAGATACCATTTCCCAGGGACCTATAGGTATTAAGGCTACTACAGCCAGAAATCCTACCCCTTCAGACAGGTATACTAGAGCTTTAGACAGATGGGGTAAGAAGATATATACCTCTGCAACTCTTGCCATCAGGACGTTGAATTGCCATTTTCACATGTTGAAGTACCAGCAGCATATTATGGAGCTAATTTAACAAAAAATGGGGTTACTTCCAGATTGTGCTGAAAATAAAGATTTACAAGAGCTAATGCATTCTGCAAACCAAGTTAAGAAGCATATTCTGCAGTGTGGCTTTGATGCCCTAGAAGCATCTTGCAGGGCTGCAGTCACTGGGTCTGTACCGAGAAGGCATGCTTGGCTGAAGGAACAAAGCCCGCCAGAGCATGTCAAATTCAAATTAGTAGATGCTCCTTTAAATAAAGACTGCTTATTTGGCACCATAGCAGAAGAGGTTCTTAAAAAAGATGGAAGAAAAAGCAAAATCTTTGCAAATTGTTAAAGAATTTTACAAGTGCAACCACCTAGATGCAGTAGGTAGTGGCCTTCTAAACAGTGGTCCTTTCCAGCACTTTCCAGGCCTTCTCAGATCAAACCCAGGAGAAACAGGCCACCCAGACTACAGTCTCAGGGTATGCAGAGATCTAAACAATTTAGTGCCCCGCCTCTAAAACAGGGAGTGGTAAGCCGCCCCCTTATGGAAAAAGTTCACTATGACTTGTCAATTATCCTGCCCAGTTACTCGTGCCCCTAGGAGGAAAGCTCGCCCTTCATGCAAAAAACTGGATGTCTATTACTCAGGACAGATGGGTCCTAAACTTTGTATCCCAGTGGTAGAAGGGTTTCCATACCTACTTCCAAACCAGTAGGCAGAGGCTGAAAAGCAAGTACTTTCCCTGCTCAATGTCAGAGCTATTCAACTTGTTCCAGTAGAACAAAGCGGGCAGGGTTTCTACTCCAGACTTTTCCTGGTTCTCAGAAAAGAGGGCACCTGGCAATCCATCCTGGATTTATCGACTCTCAACACCTTTCTGGTGGTCCCAAAATTCAGGATGCTCACCCTGCAACAGCTTCTCCCCATGCTAGCCAAGGATGCCTGGTTAGTCGCTCTAGACTTAAAAGAAGCTTGTCTGCACATCCCCATAAGGAAGTCATACAGAAAAATTGTACACTTCAGTGCAGGCTCTATGCACGGTCAGTTGTCTGCACTTCCCTTTGGCTTATCTACCGCGGCCAGAGTATTCACAAGTGCCTTGCTCCAGCCATTGCATACTGCAGGCAGAGAAATGTCCAAATTTTCCCATACTTGGATGACTGCCTGATTTAGGCGGACAGTCAGGAACTGTTACTTCAGCACCTGGCATTTGTAAAAAACCTTCTCACTTCCTTGGGGTACACAATCAATGAAAATAAATCACAACTGGTACACAGTCAAAAGACACTATTCCTGGGAGCAAGCTTGGACACACCTTGATGGCCTTTCTGACTTCAGAAAAACAGGTCTAGCTGACAAACTACTTAAAACAACTGACCACCAGAACCCAGCTATCTGCAAGAAAAATACTACAAGCCCTAGGGTTCATGGCTTAATGTATTCTAATTCCATATACAAGACTGCATATGAGGAAACTTCAGTGGTACTTAAGTCTTTGATGCAAACATTCTCAGGACTGGGAAACAGTGATTCCAATCATATCTTGTCTAAGGAGAGAGTTCCTGTGGTGGGCAGAAGCATGCAACCACAACAAGGGACTGCTTTTCATTCAACCCCTTGCCATCCAAACCCTGACAACAGACTCCTCAAACTATGCTCACATGGCAAGAAAATGCATTCAGGGCCACTGGAGCCCAGCCCAGATTCTCCTGCACATCAATCAAAAAGAGATGCTAGCTGTGCAGAATGCTCCAACAGACTTCAAATACCTAATCCTTCCAGTACAACTGTTTATAAAAACAGACAACACCACAATTATGTGGTACATAAACAAGCAGGGGGGGGATCCCATTCTTACCACTCTGCAGGTTAGCCATGGCTCTGTGGAACACAGCCTTGAGCAACCAAGTGCATCTACAAGTTCATTTCTTGCAAGGCAAACAAAATTCAGTGGCAGACAACTTGAGCAGAATTTTCCTAGACCCACACGAGTGGAAATTGGAGCCCAACACTTTCAACCTTCTGTTCCAGAGATGGACCTATTTGCCTCCCCCCAAGAACTACCAGTTGAGAAAATTCTGCGCCAGGAACCCTCCCACCAAGGCCTGGAAAGTGTATGCCCTATCCTTTCAGTGGCAAAACCTCTAAATTTATGCCTTTCCCCCCTCTGCCCCTCCTCTCAAAAGTATTACAAAAGATATAGCAGTACAGGCCAAGGGCAATTCTTATTGCCCCAGACTGGCCACGCCAGCAGTGGGGCGCCCACTCTTGCACAGTTGACAGCAGTGCCACCCTGGCACCTTCATCAGGTTCCTACCCTGCTGTCCCAGCAGGAAAGACAGATTTTGCATCGACGGTTGCAATCCCTAAACCTTGCAGCCTGGCTTATCCCTTGAATACACCACCAGCAACTCTCAGCAAACAGGTGCTGGATGTCCTTCTTGAAGCCAGAAGGCCTAGTACTAGGAAATCCTATGCTGAAGTGTGGAAAAAATGCTATTCTTGGAATCCAGTCTCAAGGGAAGCAGTGCCCTCCTTATCTCTGATACTGGATTGCTTAGCAGAGCTACTTCACAGAGGCCTATCCTTCTCTAATATTCATGCCTCTGCCATCTCATTTCATTATAATACTGAGCCACCTCTTTTTTTCTCACCCTCTTATCAAACAGTTCCTGAGAGGGTCTAACAACTTAAGGCCCCATAGGAAAGCTCCCACCCTGGCCTGGGACCTTAACTTTGTACTGGAAAAGCTCACGCTTCCCCCTTTTGAAACCTGCAGCTTCAAAAGAGTTAAAATTCCTTTCTTGGAAAACAGCCTTGCTTTTAGCCATATCTTCAGCAAGAAGAGCGAGTTACAGGCACTAATGGCTGTGGAAACCTTCAATGTTAAGTTGTCTCTCTCACCTTCATTCTTGCTGGTTGGGTTTGCTCCGACTCTGCCATTTTGTAAAGCTCGAGAGCTACTTACTGGCTCGAAGCCTCCCTATATCCCACAATGCCTGGCGCTAGATCCCCAGATCTTGTTTGCCGCTTCAGCTATGAGGTTGCGCTTTACTGGCTCAGGTCGTATTCTTCTTTTTGTAATATTAGCAGTTTAATTAGTGTATATTTCAAGCCTTTTTTTGTTTCAGTAGAGTAGTACTGTTAGATTAGTCTTAATTATTCCTGTGTTTCTGCCCTTTAGGAAACTCGTTTTATTTGGTCCCCCCCCCCCCCTTTCTCCCTTAGTAGGCCGTTTAAATTCGAGGCTATCCCCTTCCCTTTTTAATCCCTTTTCCAGTAGGAAGTAGTGTTTAGCCTTTGTAGTTTTGTTAATTTTTTTGTGTGAAGGTGTGTGTGTGTGTGTGTGTGTGTGTGTGTGTGTGTGTGTGTGTGTGTGTGTGTGACTGTTTGTGTTTTGCACTAGTCTAACATTCCTCTATTGTTATCCATTTTTCTTTGCCATGTCAAAGGATACCAAGGTGTCAGGGTTCAAGAAGTGTGACTCATGCTGTCAGAAAATGTCTCTGACAGACGTTCACACTTCTTGTGTTTATTGTTTGGGTGCCCTACACCTGCAGGACTCTTGCTCGGTATGTCATGCCTTTAGTCCGAGAGTCCTGCAGGAGCGTAGGAACAAGCTGATTCTCAGGGGGTTACTAAAACCCGAGGGGTCTCCGGCAAAGTCTCAGCCAGCGAAAACCCCTAAGCCTACCAAGCTGTCGGCTCCCAGTACAGAGCCGTCGCCAGGAGGAGCATCTGCTTCCAGGTTCCGGACGGAACTGAAGTATCAAAATCTCACTCTGCTCCGACCTTGGTGTCGGAGCAGTCAGGGAGCCGTAAGCAATCTTGGTCGCCATCCCTAGAGTCGATTCGCACTGCTCCGGGGTCACCTTTGCTACAGTCTGAACGGAGCCATCGGTCCCACTCTTCTCGGTCCTCGAGGCTATCTGATCATGATATGGAGAGAGTGGTTAGTAGACTCCTCAAATCGCAGGCCCTGGCTAAAATGTTAGCTAGCCCTCCTCATCAGGCTGTGGCTGTTCCTGTTTCTGAAGTAGTTCCTCCTCCGACTCCTCCTGTCAGTTCGGAGCCGGAGGTTGTTGGGGCTCTGATCTTGGAAACGGTGCCGATGCTTCCCCTTTCAGCTCCATCGTCTGCTCAGATTTCTTCAATGGTTCCATCCATGGAGGGATCTGGGCACCGGGGCTTCCTCGTCGGCTCCAAGGGGGCGAGTGGCATCGGACCCTTGTCCGACCCAGTTCTCCCTCTCGGAGCCTCGGCGCAGGTAAGCTCTGCTCCTACATCGGCCTCGGAGCCGTCCCTATCGGTGCCAGAGAGGATTCCTGTCTCTTCGGAGTGGGGGCCCTCTTGTCTGCCGGACAGGGGCGCCTTCGAGGTTATGAGGAGCGTGCTGACTTCTGAGTCTACACCTCGATCAGCCCCTTCAGCTCCTCACCCCAGGGTGCCTGCTTTGGTCTGTGCCCCTTCTCCAGACCCCAAGCGAGGGGATCAAACGCTCCAGGTCACCCCACTGGGTGTATCTTCCTCTTCCGAGGCCTCCCCTGAGATTTCAGAGGAGCCTCCTCGAAAGAGGAAATGTAAGAGGAAACATGTTGACTCCCCCCGAGTCTGTCACGTCAGATACTGACTTGGAGGATTTGGAAGGGTCCCCAAGATCACCCTCTGAGGATGTCTCTTTCTCAGACATCCTTGAGATCCTTAAGCAGAAGGGGAACTGGACTGCCCTTAACCCTTCTGAGGACGAGTCGATATACTTGGATGCGTTCGGTTCTCGCCCCTCCACCTCCTGGGTGTCTCCGCCTTTAGATCCATTGATGGAAGTGGTGGCTCTGAAGGCGTGGTCAGCCCCGGACACACTGGAACCAACCCCCCGCAGGCCCACTAAGTTTATTACGGCCCCTCAAGATAAACAGTTTTTGACAAAGGGTGTCCCCGTTGATGCCATGGTGGTAGCAGCTGCCATGAAAAAGGAGTTGGCTGACACTTCTGTACCTGTCCATCCCCCCTAATAGAGAGTCTAGTATGATGGACAGATACGGGAAGCGGATGTTTTCCTCAGCGACCTTCTCCATGCGGTCACTGAATTACTTGTGCCACTACACCCGTCTTCAGAGGGACCTCCTCAAGGAGCTAGGAGATGCCCTGCAAGATCCATCAGCTGGGGGGGCTCAAGACAAGATCAACTCCCAGCTGGCAACTCTTAATTCAGTCGTCAACTCCATGTGGCTCATTTCGTATGCGGCTGATGGAGCGAGTAGGGCCGCAGGCACAGGTGTGGCTTTGAGAAGACATGCCTGGATGCTGTTCTGTAACTTCGCTGATCCCTTCAAGGCATCCTTCATCAACACCCCTTTTGATGGTTCAGCTCTGTTTGGATCTCAGGTGAAAGATACCCTTACCAGGTGTGAGCAGGAAGGCAAGACTCTCTCTGCCGTGGGAGTTCGTTTTTCCACTCCCTCTAGACCAATACCCTAAAGGTCAGAAGAGTGGAAAGATGTGGTTCCGGAAACCCCAGGGAGCCGTGCCTGACTCACGTGGCGAGTTTCCCTCCAGAGGCAAAGGAGGGAACAATAGATGCCGCCCGCGGGGCAGAGGGGGTCCGCAGAATCAGGGCAGCAGAGAATCCTTCTCTGACAAGCCCTTCCAGCACCCCTGTGGGGCTGCCTGCCTTTGGAGGCAGTCTGGGGAAGGTTGTCTCTGTATCCAGAAGCCTGGCATCTCATCACTCGAGACAGATGGGTACGGTCTGTCATATCCGGAGGTTACAATATCCCTTTTGTCCACACCCCCTTAAAATCAAACAACCCCATCCCAGATGTTCCACCCAGTCTAAGGGAACAGGCAGTACAAGAAATTTCAAAACTGCTAAAAAAACGGGCCATCCAACAAGTCCCAGCAGACCAGCAAGGATCCGGAATTTACTCAAAGTTCTTTTTGGTACCAAAAAAGACAGGGGACTGGAGACCCATTTTGGATTTCAGCAGACTAAACAAGTCTGTTCAAAGAACGAAGTTTCGGATGGTCACGCTTCAGTCCATTCTACCCTTTTTGGGTCTGGGCAATTGGATGTGCTCCATAGATCTTCAGGGTGCGTACTACCACATCAAAATGGACAGGAGTTCCAGAAGGTTTCTCCGCTTCCGGCTGGGAAGCCAGTCATTACCAGTTCAGAGCCCTGCCCTTTGGTCTCACCACAGCCCCCAGGGTGTTCACCAAATGCATGACAGTGGTTACCGCTCACCTGAGACGGCAAGGATTCCAAGTGTTTCCATATCTAGATGACTGGCTCCTTACTGCTACCACCAGGCATCAGTTGCTGAGAGCCAGGGATTATACCATCCAAACATGCTCCAACCTAGTTATCTCAGTAAATTTCGAAAAGTCTGCATTGTCGCCTTGTCAGTCTTTAACCTTTATAGACGCAAGATTAAATACGAAAGATCTGTCCGCAAGACTTCCAATAAACAGAGTGGCAGACATTCGCCAACACGTACAGGTATTATTAAGATGCAGAAAGATTCAGGCCAGATTCGTCCTAAAAACCTTGGGTCTCATGGCAGCAGCGATCATATTAGTTCCCCTGGCTCGCTTTCACATGAGGATTCTCCAGTGGATGCTTTTCACCCAATGGTCCTTTCAACAACTCCCCTTTATCTCACAAGATATTAATCACACAGTCGTGCAAAGACCACTTAGCTTGGTGGATGGGTCTCCTCCTCATCAGTACCCCAGGGCAGACAGTTTGTCCTTCCTCCTCTAGTTGCCACGGTGACCACGGATGCCTCCCTGATGGGGTGGGGGGCATTTTCAGGGCAGGACTGTCCAGGGCACATGGCAACCCCACGAGTACCACTTGCACATAAATGTCTTGGAGATGAGGGCGGTGCTTTTAGCGTTGCAAGCTCTTCAGAACTCTCTACCCACTGGGACCATTGCAATTCAGACAGACACTATGTCTGTAGTATGGTACATCAAGAAGCAGGGCAGAACCAAGTCATATCCCTTATGTCGAGAAGCACTCCGACTATGGCAGTGGGCGATCTCCTCTCAACGGTTTCTGACAGCAACGCACATCCCTGGGAAGTCCAACATCATAGCGGACAGGCTAAACAGAGCTATTCTCATGCCTCACAAGTGGTCTCTCAATCGGACAGTAGCGGACAAAATCTTCTGCAAATGGGGTCAGCCTTGCTGCGACCTTTTCGCAACTCCTCTCAACAGTAAGTGCAACAATTTCTTCACTCTCTTCCCGGACACTCCCCCAGAGACGCTGTAGTTCACGATTGGCCCCAGGGACTTCTGTATGCATTCCCACCCTTTCCCCTAATTCCCAAACTAATTCAGAAAGCTACCATGCTGGGTTGCAGGATGATCCTCATTGCCCCCTACTGGCCTCGACAAATCTGGTTCCCGTTCCTGCATCGTCACCTTGTAGAGCAGCCTTGGAATCTGGACCCAGTTCCGGACCTCCTGATCCATCAGTCGGGCAGGCTGCATCAATCTCAAGTCTCTCAACCTCACTGCTTGGTTGCTCCACTTCCAACCTTAGCCAGGCTTCCCACTATTTCCAATTCAGTGCGTGAGATTATCCTTTCTTCGCACAAACCTACAACCAGGAAGACTTATGCTGGTAAGTGGAAACTTTTCTCTTTCTGGGCAGAGGCTAGAAATATAGATCCTTTCACGGCCCCTGTCCATAACGTTCTAGACCTTTTAGCAGAACTTTTTCAAGCGAGCTCCTCTTCTGCCACCATTAGAGTACAATTAGCGGCAATCTCTACTTTCCATATGGGCCTTTCAGAAACCAGCATCATGTCCCATAAGCTTTGCAAAGCCTTCTTAAAGGAACAACCTTGCTCAGGCCTCCAATGAGAGATCCCCCGCCTCCGTGGAACTTGAATTTGATCCTAGCTTCCTTGATACTGCCTCTTTTTGAACCGGCAGCTTCCTGTTCCTTGAAATTTCTTTCTTGGAAAACCCTCTTTTTGGTGGCCATTACTTCAGCGAGGAGAGTTTCTGAACTTCAAGCCCTATGTGTTCGTCCTCCTTACCTAATTTTCCATAAGGATAGGGTTTCACTCAGGACTAATCCTTCGTTCCTTCCTAAGGTCACCTCCGAAAATAATTTGAATCAATCCATTGATCTGCCAGTTTTTTTTTTCCATATTATCTCATTACAGCCGAGTGACGTCTCCAGGCGTTTCTGCAGTTACACCCTACTGCTCCTCTAGGTGTCAAATATTGCCTGTTCATATTTGCATTAATAATTCCAAAACCATGTTACATATAAGGTATTGGAAAATTTTATCTTGAAGCATACATGATAGCAAACACAATTGTATCGATATATGACCTCTGTCAATGGGTATTTGTTAAAAATGTAAGGTGATAACTTAAATTTTTAAATACTGAAGCCATGCCCATTAGGGATTAAAGGTACACACTCAAAAGAGCTCTACTGGAGGGAATGAGATAACAAGGCTGAACACACATTACACCATTTGGACATTCATAGGCAATTACGTTTCTATTTGCATAGGACTGAACAAATAAGGAAATCAGACCAACTCTTCTTGTCCTATGCGGAGGGTAAGCAGGGTCGACCAGTGTCTAAAGTAACCTTATCCAGGTGGTTGTCCTCTATTATTACCCTTGTTTTATCAGTTGAGAAATAAAGAACTCCCTGCTAAACCTAAAGGCCACTCTACTAGGACTTTAGCTACATCGGTAGCCTTTCAAGCAAGACTACCAAAGGAAGCCATTTGTGCGGCAGCCACATGGGCCACCCCTCATACCTTCATTTCACATTATAAATTGGATGTGGCCTCTAGGAGTAGAGCTGATTTTGGTTCCACTGTGCTCAAGAGTCTGTTCTGATGAGCCACCCAGGACTAAGGTGCTAGGGACGCTGTCCCAACCAGCAAGAATGAAGGCGAGAGAGACCACTTAACATTAAGAAGTTATGTACCTACCATAACGTTCCTTGTTAGTTGTCTTCTCGCCTTCTTTCTTGCGTCCCACCCTCCATCCCCCTAGCCTAGATGGACCGAGAAGAGTTCTCCTACGAGTCTTGTCACTGGCTGAGCCTTAACCGATTTATGTCCTCTACTTTTTATTTAGCCCTATACCTGAAGTCTTGCTATTGGGACGGTTGTCCTCTTGTATTGTGATGGTGTTAGGTCTTCCAAACGAGATCTGGGGATCTAGCGCCAGGCTTTGTGGGATATAGGGAGGCCTCAAGCCAGTAAATAGCTCTCAAGCTTTAGAAAATGGCAGAGTCTGAGCCGAAGGATCGGCTCCAAACCCAACCAGCAATAAAGAAGGCGAGAAGAAGACAACTAACATGGAACGTTATGGTAGGTACATAACTTCTTATTTTCCATGCTGACAGGTCTCCCTCAGTACTAACCCATCCTTTATGCCTAAGGTGGTGTCCAGTGTGGCTGTAAACCGATCCATCCATTTGCCAACCTTCTTCCCTAACCCTCAAAATAAAGGGGAAAGGATCCTGCACTCCTTGGATGTGCAGACAGGTCAGGTTCTACCTTGACAGGTACTAAACCTTTCAGAAAATCTGACTGGCTGCTGATCTGCTTTGCTACAGGGGCAAAGGGTAAGGCCATTTCAAAGCAAACTATTTCCAAATGGATAGCCTGGCTGCTGATCTGCTTTGCTACAGGGGCAAAGGGTAAGGCCATTTCAAAGCAAACTATTTCCAAATGGATAGCACACTGCAATCCATTTCTGCCACAAGTACCATGGGAAACCTACCCCACAGGGGATTAGGCCACATGTACAACATTTCTTAGGGGAGTCTCTACTAGGGACATTCTGGAAGCTGCAACCTGAAGTTCTGTTCACACCTTCATCAAGCATTACCACTTACCAATCTTTACTAAATCCAGAGCTGGATTTTGCTACAGCAGTCTTGCAAGGCCCACTAGCCAGCCCTACCACTTCTTACCTGCCTCCACCCTTCCTCAGCTTTGGGAATCAACCCGTGTGTGATGACTGCAACAGTGAAACATGAAGAACATAGTACAGTTGTGTACACTTACCATAAATGTAGATGTTGGTGTGTATTCACTGTTGCAGTCCTGGATGTTCTTCATCTCACATTGCTGCAGTCCTTACACTTGGGTAGTCCGCTGTCCTCGGTCGGCCCGAATATCAAAGTATAAGGCTGACGTCGGTCAAGGCGCATTTGACTGACATCAGGACGTCAGGGTACAAATGCGCATGACCGACGTCATATCCTCAGTCTTTTTTGCCGCATGGTCCGATGCAGAAGCAGCGTTGCAAGTGCCGTTCGGCGTTCTGAAATTTTTCGAATTCGGAGTTTCAGACAGAGTCAAAGTTGGCTAAGTACCCGTTGGGAATATTTTAGTTTTTCTTGCCTCAGTGGTTTACCGGATGTCAGAAAAGTGAATAACTGTATTTCTTGTGGGAAACAGATACCGCATAGAGATTATCATACTTTGTGTATTCCTTGTTTAGGGCCTGAGCACGACGTTGTTGGGTGTCGCTCTTGTGCTAGATTCAATAGCACTATAAAGAGAAGGTTAGATTGTGCCAGGTTAGTCTTCGGAAGCGGTGCAATTATAAAATGCCGCCGGATGCTCCGCGCCGCTTCTTCAAGAAGCGCAAGGACAAAGCAGCTAAGCCTAGGCTAGAAGAACCGTCCGTACCGGACGCCGGTTCTTTAGAGGTGTCGGTGGAGCCGGTGGTTCCGCCGGAGGTTTCTTTGGAGTCCCAGGGAGAGACGTTGTTATTGCAGGATGTGGCCTCTCAGGAGGCAGGTCAGGCTGAAGGGGCTTCTCAGGTTACTGTACTCCCCTCCCTTCCTAGGGTGGTTAGGCCCTCTCCTTCTGTTTCCAAGGCTTCCCCCAGAGGCAGGCCAGGTTTAGCTTCAGTTGGTGTCACACCTAGTTCTTCAGGAACTGTGCCCAAGAGGCATATGCTTAAAATGGCAGAAGATTTGATTACTTTGATTAGAGGTTCTTTGCCCCCTCCTGATAAGAGACCTAGGGAGTTTTGAGCAGGCTTCGGATGTTTCAGAGTCTTCGGCTGAAGACTTGCAGGAGTATTCTCCTTATTCTGATTCTGATGTGGATGATTCTACTCCTTCTGCTTCTCCTCCTGAGGATTTTTCTTTTTCAGAGACTCTTCATTCCATGAGGGAGCATTTTAAGTGGGAAGGTCAGGACTTCTCTGATTCCAGGAAAAGGCTTAGGAATTTTGTTTTACCCCAGCATAGGCCTTTGGCTATACCTCCTGTTCTGGATGTGGTGGAAGATGTTTTTGCAGAGGCTTCTCTTAATCCTGATTCTTTGCCTCCTGCTCCTGTTAAACCGGATAGGTATTACAGGGTGCCTGAAGCTCATAAGTATCTTTTTAAAAGTCCTAGGGCAGACCCAGAAACTGTTAGCCAGGGGCCTAAAGGTGTTAAGGCTTCTGTTGTTCCTCCAGATAAAGAGGCCAGGGCTTTGGATAGATGGGGAAAGAAAGTTTATACTTCTTCCACCCTAGCTATGAGGGCTTTGAATTGCCAGTTTCACATGTTGAAATACCAAAACTATCTCCTTTCACAATTGAAGTCTAAGGTAGATGCTCTGGCGGAAGGTATTGAGTGTAAAGAGTTACAAGATTTAGTACATGTTTCTGAACAGGTGGGTAAGCATTCTTTGCAATGTGGTTTTGATGCTGTACAGGCCTCGTCTAGGGTGGCTGCCACTGGGTCAGTTCTTCGCAGGCACGCCTGGCTGAGGGATCAGAATTTATCTGACCATGTTAAGACAAGGATTTTAGATGCTCCTTTACAATCTGATGTGTTGTTTGGTTCTCCTGTTGAGGCAGTCTTAAAGAAAATGGAAGACAAGGCTAAGTCTATGCAGACTGTTAAAGATTTTTGCAGGTTCAGCCTCCAAGTTTAGTAGAAATTGGCCTACCAAGGGGTGGACGTATCCTTCTTATGATTCCCAGTCTAGGGGTAGGTCTAGACGTGGTAGGGGCAGAGCTCAGGGCTCTTTCAGGCCTAGAACAGGGAGTTCACCTGCACAGTCTTCAGGTGAGGGCAGGGGTCAGTCCTTTCGTAAACAGACCCAATGACTTACCTTTTCAGCTGCCAGAGCCTTCTCGTCTGGCAGCACCTTTGGGAGGAAGGTTGGCACTTTTCAAGGAAAATTGGAGCTTAATCACCCAAGACAGATGGGTTTTGGATATCATACACCACGGTTACAGGTTTTATTTCCATACCTTGCCTCCTTTCAAAGGCATGCCAGACGTTCCTCCTCAGCAAAGAATAGAGGCTCACAAACAAATTTCTCTGTTACTTCAAATAGGGGCCATACAGCCGGTCCCTATGCCAGAAGTGGGCCTAGGATTTTATTCTCGCCTGTTCCTAGTACCAAAGAAAGGGAACACGTGGAGACCAATTTTGGATTTATCTACCCTCAACACTTATTTGGACATTCCCAAGTTCAAAATGTTGACGTTACAACAGCTTTTACCTCTGCTGGGCAAAGATCATTGGATGGTAACTTTGGATCTCAAGGAGGCTTACCTTCATGTTCCTATCGGACTGAGTTGCAGGAAGTATCTGCGTTTTGGCTGGGACTTCTCATTATCAGTTCTCTGCATTGCCCTTTGGCTTATCTACTGCGCCCAGAGTGTTCACGAAAGTTCTGGCTCCAGTGATAGCTTTCCTCAGGCTACAAGGAATACAGATCTATCCTTATTTGGACGATTGCCTGATTCTGGCTCAAGGAAGGACGAGCTTCTTCATCATTTGGAATATGTGATAGCAGTGCTAAGATGCCTGGGGTATTCTGTGAACGAAATAAAGTCCAGTCTAGTACCCTCTCAGGACATGTGCTTTCTGGGTGTAAGACTGAATACAGCATCCCAGAGGGCCTTTTGACCCCGGACAAACAAAAGAATCTTTCCCTTTACTTTCATCAATTGTCTCATCAGTCCAGGCTGACTGCAAGGACAGTCCTTCAAGCCTTGGGGTTCATGGCATCTTGTATTCTGGTGCTTCCCAATGCCAAACTGCATATGAGGAAGTTACAATGGTATCTCAAAATGTATGGACACAGCACTGCCAGGATCTGGACACTGTCATTCAAATAATACCTTGCATTCAAAAGGAATTGTTGTGGTGGGCTCAGGAATGTCACCTAAACAAGGGACTCTCTGTGACCCGGCCAGAGGCGAGTCAGATTCTAACGATAGATGCCTCAGACAAAGCTTGGGGAGCTCATCTGAATGGAAAGTGGATACAAGACAAGTGGCCTGCCAGACTACAACATCTACATATCAACCTGAAGGAGATGTTAGCAGTCCGGTTTGCATTAATAGCTTTCAAGGATTTACTTCTTCCAGGGCAGGTGTTGATTCTAACAGACAACACAACTGTCATGTGGTACATCAACAAGCAAGGGGGAACACATTCTTATCCTCTATGCAGGCAAGCAATGATTTTGTGGGAGACTGCTCTCAGTTTACAGCTAAATCTTCAGGCAAGGTTTCTGCCGGGAGCACAGAACTCCTTAGCAGATGTGTTGAGCAGACGAATTATGGATCCCCACGAGTGGAAATTGGATCCTCTTGTATTTCAGAAATTGACAGTGTCATGGGAAACTCCAGACATAGATCTGTTCGCTTCTCCACTAAACCACCAGCTGCCAAAGTTTTGCACGAAAAGGTTTCATCCCACAGCTTGGAAAGTGGATGCTCTTTCTTTCAATTGGAGCAATCTTCATGTGTATGCCTTTCCACCTCTGCCTCTCCTCCCAAAGGTACTACTAAAGGCCAGACAGGACAAGCCAAGGATGATTTTGATAGCTCCAGATTGGCCTCGACAGCATTGGTACCCATTACTGAGAAGCCTGGTACGGGAGCCTCCATGGCCTTTGCCTTCGATTCCACACCTGTTGTCTCAGGAGGACAGTCATTTGCTCAATGTCAAACTTCACTCTCTTCACCTAACAGCCTGGCATATTCTGTTTTGAACCATAGTGGGTCTCAACTTCCACAGCAAGTTTTGAATGTTATTTTGAAGCTAGAAGGCCTAGTACAAGGAATGTGTACGAGATAAATGGAAGAGATTTTTATTTTGGAGTGCAGCAAAGGATTTTGATGTTTCTGAGCCTAATTTAAGTGTGGCTCTTCAATATCTTACTGAGTTACTGGACAAAGGTTTGTCCTTCTCTTCTATTAAGGTTCATGCTGCAGCAATTTCGCTCACTATGATTGTGACCCACCTTTGTTTTCTCATCCTTTGTTCAAGCAATTTCTTAGAGGGGCAAAGAATATAAGACCCCAATGTGAGAGCTCCTACTCCTGCTTGGGATCTCAATTTTGTGTTGGAGAAACTTACTCTACAACCTTTTGAGCCTGCAGCTACTACCGAGTTGAAATATTTATCATGGAAGACTGCTTTTTGTTGGCCATTACCTCTGCAAGAAGGGTTTCTGAGTTGCAGGCCCTTATGGCGGTTGAGCCTTTCTTAATTTTCCATAAGGATAGGGTATCTTTGCATTACTAATCCTTCCTTTATGCCTAAAGTGGTTTCTAGTGTGGCTTTAAACCAAACTATTCATTTGCCTACTTTTATGCAAACCCCAAAATAAAGGGGAAAAGATTTTGCACACTTTAGATGTACACAGGCAGTTGCGATATTATTTGGACAGAACTAAAGGGTTCAGGCAGTCTCAGCAGTTATTTGTTTCTTTTGCTTTGAGTTCTCAGGGCAAGCCTGTGTCAAAACAAACTATTTCTAAGTGGATTGGGTTTTGCATTGCTTTCTGTTATTCCCATCATGGCAAGGAGATTCCAGCTGGGATTAGGCCTCATCCACTAGGGCTACTGCCACTTCGACAGCTTTTTTAAGGGGGGTGGCAACTAAAGATATTTTGGAGGCAGCTACTTGGAGTTCAGTGCATACTTTCTCTAGGCATTATCACCTTCCACTTTATTCTAAATCTAGGGCTGGTTTTGCCACTGCTATTTTGCAGGGCATTTTGGCAGCTCCTACTTCCTTATAGTTTTGCCATCCTCCCTTACCTCTGCTTTGGGATTCTACCCAAGTGTAAGGACTGCAGCAATGTGAGATGAAGAACATAGTACAGTTTTGTACCTACTATAAATGTAGATGTTCGAAGATCCACATTGCTGCAGTCTAATTTACCCTCCCTCCTTCCCCTCTGTAGTTAGAGGCGGTTGTGTGGGTTGGGTTGTCAATATGGTGTATATTGTATATATTGTACATATTTTTAGTGCAAGGATGGTTGGTTGGTTGTTTGCTGTCTTTTGGTTTTTGACCTTTCTTTTTAGGGTCTTCTGACATCTGGGGCAAGAAAAGACTGAGGATATGACGTCGGTCATGCGCATTTGTACCCTGACGTCCTGGTGTCAGTCAAATGCGCCTTGACCGACGTCAGCCTTATACTTTGATATTCGGGCCGACCGAGGACAGCGGACTACCCAAGTGTAAGGACTGCAGCAATGTGGATCTTCGAACATCTACATTTATGGTAGGTACAAAACTGTACTTTTCCCTCCCTCCAGTCCCCTGACATTCTCTATCTTTCTACCTCTCCTCTCTGTGGCCATTCCTAATGGCATTGGTATTTACTTTATACTGGTGGTGTTCCCCACCATATACTGGCTTCCTATTTGGGGGCTCCTGACATTTGGGGCAATAAAAACTGATGTAATGGTGTCTGCTGCCTGTTTTATACCCTGACGACCTGAAGTCGTGGAAGAAGAAACAGCAACCGATGCAGAAATCCTAAAACTCTGGTATTCGGGCCGACGGAGGGCTACCTGCAGGCATATAACCCAAGCGTGATGACTGTAGCAGTGAATACACTATAACATCTACATTTATGGTAAGTGTACACAACTGTACTTTACTACTTGCCCGTCTCTCTCTCCTTTTATTTCCACCCTGTTTTTAAAGTCCACTTTAATTTTATCTCACTCCCTAGCTATATTTTCAAAAGAAACTTTTTATTTTCCCAAGTAACCCCCAATAGTTTCCACTACCCACCCCTTAAATACCTCTCTTTTTAACAGCTAGGTGGTGAAGAGCCAGTGTTTCATTTTATTTAATTATTCTGCATTTTTATTTTAGTTGTTATTGGCATGTGATGCAAAATAGTTATTGGATGGGTATCAAAAATTAAATGCACATGTTCCTGTGAAATGTAATTTCTGTCTAACCCAGTCCAGATGTCCTTCATGGATGCATCTGCAGTCATAACAACTGGGTTGTCCTGTCGTCAGGCAGCCCTTCAGTCGGCTGGATTCCAAAGTCCGGGTCCGGCTTCGGCTGATGTCGCACTTCACCCGACGTCATCTCTGTTGGTCTTCGGGTATAAAAGCATCAGCCGACGCATTTGGTGGTGAAGAGCCAGTGTTTCATTTTATTTAATTATTCTGCATTTTTATTTTAGTTGTTATTGGCATGTGATGCAAAATAGTTATTGGATGGGTATCAAAAATTAAATGCACATGTTCCTGTGAAATGTAATTTCTGTCTAACCCAGTCCAGTTTTTCTACCTTGGAGAACATGTAAATTCTCTCTGAACTCCTACTACTGAATTCTTATATTCCATACCAAAACTTTTCATACATTTGTTCAAAAATCTGCCTTCTTTTATTATACTTTACCTTCTAGCCCCCCTCCTATACATCCTCACTGCTGCAAATCAAATTGCAGTCCCCACCTGTAAGTAATATTCCCTGCTGAAAGCTGATTATTTCTCCCAGAGATTTCTTAAGCTCTATTACAGCAGTTTTAGGTGGAATATAAATACATGCCAGTGTAATCCTTCTCGCTTGCCAGTAGTTCCTTACTACTACAAATCTACCCACTTGTTATGTGTAACAGTGTTTTTTTCTTTTAAAGTGTCTAGTTTCAACTTTTGTGTTACATACATGCACTTATGTTTGGCAGGTTAATCTTTTACAAAGTTGTTTCTTGTCATTCATTTGAACCGATGTTGCATCTTACAAGCCTTTGTTTTAATGAAAACCCCTCAAACAATCCCTCCCCCAACCTATTAAATTAATACTAACACAAAACTGTGTACATCTTCATGTAATGAAGTTTAACCCTCCTAACAGGAACAATCATCTCAGATTGACAGTTGCACGTTCAGGCTTGAATTATCCTATAACAAAGGTTATCCATGCCAATACAATGGTGCAGCCTGTGCGTTTACTTCCACTAAGTGCTTTCTGTTTTCTTTTTTCTTGCCTTCCATTACAAGATTATGTTGTACTGTGAAATTTTGTTTTCTAGAGGATAACTTTTCATTATTTTCAGTGTTATGTTATTTGATTCCCATTAAAAGTTACTAACTCTAGCCAAGGGCCGTAAAATAGGTATTCTGCTATGCAAAAGTAAGAAAAACAAATATTTTTTCTTGTCATGCTCTTTTGTCCAGGCTTAAAAACCTCAGCTTTGGCCAGCTAAGAACTTGGTTATATTCAACTGGACGTATAAGAGAATTCAAGTACCTTTATCTGCACTTTTTTTTAAAGAAATTCAGTATTTAATTTGATTTAAACTGTGTTGAAGGAATATTGAACTCAAGTTGCAGTTATTCTGCTCTTCAGTTATTCCCACCCACCCTCCCTGTTTTTT
>NC_056733.1:1031416947-1031484447 GCF_019279795.1 Protopterus annectens
AGCCCCATTGGGGAAACTTTTTTCTTGCCTCAGACCGATGTCAGAAAAAGTTAATAATTGTATTTCTTGTGGGAAGCAAATACCTCATAAGGACTTCCACTCTTACTGTATTCCATGCCTAGGCCCTGATCACATCATCACTAGTTGTAGGTTTTGTGCTAGATTTAACAAACGCACTATAAAAAGACGTTTTGATTTTGCTTTACACTACTTTGGCTGAAGGTTCAATTATACTATGCTGTCGGATCAACCAATGACCGCAATTCCAAAAAAACGCAAAAGCAAGGGTAAAGACAGGCATCCGAGGTCCAAAACTGACGAAACCTCTTCTAGGCCAGTCGCTGATTCTCAGTGAGGCGCTTTCGCAGCCCCTGACACCCGCTACCTCAGAGCCACAGGCCACCTCCGACCCCCACGTGGAGACAACTAGGCCTCTGGAAACTCAAGGTATTGGGCCTACGGAAACTAATCTCTCAGATGAGTCTGGAGCCGCTGAGCAGGCATCGGCTTCTGAGGGTGTTTTCAGACCTTCACAACTTACCATTAAAGCAACAGCCAAGACAAAAGTACCATTAAAGACAAAGAAGCAAGTACAGCATTCTCCTGGACAGTCCTCCATGCCTAAGAAACAGATGCACAAAATGGTCGAAGACCTCATTACTCTAATCAGGGGTTCCCAACCCCTCCTGAGAAAAGGCCTAGGCAGGATACAGACTATGATTCCTCTGATCAGGTTTCCATTTCCTCTGATTCTTCAGACCAGGGATACTCTCTCTCCCCCCCCCCCCCATGAGGACTCTGATGCTGAAGAATCTATCCCTTCAGCCTCTCCTCCTGAGGATTATTCTTTTGGGGAAACTTTACATACCATGAGGGAGCATTTCCATTGGGAAAGTCAGGATTATTTAGAATCAAAGAAAAGGTTCAGGGATTTCCTCTTATTGCCTCAGCACAGGCCCCTGGCTATTCCACCTGTACTAGATATTGTGGATGATGTGTTCTCTGAATCCAGCTTATCTCCTGATTCTTTGCCCCCCTGCACCAGCTAAGCCAGATAGGTATTATAGAGTCCCTGACTCTCACAAGTTTCTTTATAAAACCCTTCTGCTGATCCAGAAACTATTTCCCAGGGTCCAAAAGGGGTTAAGGCTTCCATTGCAAAAAATCCAGTACCCTCTGACAGAGATTCCAGAGCTTTGGATAGATGGGGGGAAAAAGTTTACACTTTTGCAACTTTAGCAGTAAGGGCTTTAAACTGCCAGTTTCACATGCTTAAGTACCAACAATATTTAATGGCTCAGTTAAAACAGAAAATGCTTGCAAACTCGGAATGTCCTGACAACAAGGAAATGCAGGATTTATTGCATGCAGTTGAACAGGTGGGAAAGCATACTCTGCAATGTGGTTTTGTTTCTTTAGAGGCTTCTTGTAGAGCTGCAGTTACAGGCTCTGTCATTTGAAGGCATGCTTAGTTAAAAGAACAAAGTTTACCTGATCATGTTAAAGTAAAATTATTGGATGCTCCTTTACAGCATGATACTTTGTTTGGGGTTAAGGCAGAAGAGGTGTTAAAGAAAATGGAGGATAAAGCAAAAGCAATGCAGACAGTAAAGGATTTCTTACATGTTCAGCCACCTAGATTTAGCAGAAACTGGCCTTCTAAAAATTGGTCCTTTCCAGTGTCAGACAGGCCACAAAGAGGCAGATCTCAGCCCCAAGGCTCATACAGACCTAAACAATGGGGTGCTTCAGCCCCAAAGGAGGAGAAGACAAATCACAACCTTATAGGAAACAGTTCCAATGACTTCCCTCTACAAATGCCAAGCACTTACCATTTGGCAGCACCCTTAGGGGGAAAGGTAGCACTTTTCTCACAAAATTGGCACATGATCACCCAGGACAAATGGGTACTGAATATTGTTTCTCAGGGATACAGGTTCCACTTTCACACCCTTCCAAAATCAAAAGGTATGCCAGACCTGCCACAAATCCAATGGGCAGAGGTACAAAAACAAATTTCTGCTCTCATGGACATGAGAGCTAGTCAGAGAGTACCACAGCAAGAACAGGGACAACGATTATACTCAAGACTTTTCCTGGTACCCAGAAAGGACAAAGCCTGGAGACCAATACTGGACCTGTCAATCCTAAATACTTTCCTGGATGTTCCGAAATTCAAAATGTTAACACTGCAGCAACTTCTACTCATCTTGGGCAAGAAGGCTTGGCTAGTTACTTTGGACCTCAAGGAGGCATACCTGCATGTCCCAATCAGACAATCTTGCAGAAAATACCTCAGATTCGTAGCTGGCTCAATGCATTACCAATTCTCTGCACTGCCCTTTGGCTTATCTACTGTGCCCAGGGTCTTCACAAAATGCCTGGCACCAGTAATTGCATTTTGCAGACAAAAAGAAATTCAAATATATCCGTACTTGGACGACTGCCTTATTCAAGCAGAGAGCAAGGACATTCTACTAAAGCATCTGACATTTGTAAAAAGATTACTAATTTGCCTAGGGTACACAGTAAACAAAAAGAAGTCAAAACTAGTGCCCTCTCAAGAGATAATATTCCTGGGTGCAAGCTTAAATACAACTGCCCAGATGGCTTATCTCACGCCAGACAAGCAAAGGCAACTGATTCATTACTTTCAAATTATGGCAACAAAGAACCCAGCTCCCTGCAAGAAAAAATTCTGCAGGCTCTGGGCTTCATGGCATCCTGCATTCTACTAATTCCATATGCAAGACTGCATATGAAGAAACTACAATGGTATCTAAAAAATGTTTGGACTCAACATTGCCACAGCCTGGAAACAATAATACCTCTTATTCCCTGCCTGCAACAGGAGTTTCGATGGTGGTCCCTGGCCTGTCACCACAACAAGGAACAGCCTTTCACCTTACCCACAGCTAGGCAGACAATAACAACAGATGCATCGGATTATGCCTGGGGGGCACACATGGCAGGAAAATGTATTCAGGGCACGTGGCCCAAGGAATAAATGCATCTTCACATCAATCAAAAAGAGATGCTAGCTGTACAACATGCCCTGACAGCGTTCAAGGATCTACTACATCCAGAACAACTATTACAATCAAGGGGGCACACATTCCTATCCCCTCTGCAGGCAAGCCATGACTTTGTGGAACACAGCACTGACCTATCAAGTACATCTGCAGGCACAATTCCTGCCAGGAAAGAAAAATACTCTGGCAGACAAACTAAGCAGAAATCTCATGGATCCTCACAAATGGAAACTAAATCCACAGGTCTTCAGCATGATAACAAGGAAATGGGGATGCCCAGACATTGATCTTTTTGCCTCCCCTCACAACTACCAACTACAGAGATTCTGCACAAGAACCTATCACTCACAAGCATGGAAAGTGGATGCTCTATCATTCAGCTGGAAAACACTTGACAGTTTGTCTTTCCTCCACTGCCTGTTCTTCCCAAGGTACTCTTAAAAGTCAGACGAGAGAAGCCAAAAATGATTCTGATTGCCCCAGACTGGCCACGCCAGCACTGGTACCCAGTCCTAAAGTGCTTGTCTCAAGGCCCAGCGTGGGCTTTACCTCAAATTCCTCATCTTCTGACTCAACAAAACAATCAGATTCTGCACAGTCAACTCAGAACCTTAAATCTGGCTGCTTGGCAGATAATATAGCCACTCAGACCACACCTCTCTCTAAAGCTGTTATGGATGTCATTTTAGAAGCCAGGAGGCCCAGCACTAGGAAATCTTATGCAGAAAAATGGAAGAGATTGTGCTTGGAACCAGGCACAAGGACACAAACCACTTGTTCCAAATATACCTCAGATTTTACAATACCTAACTGAGATGCTGGACAAAGGCCTATCCTTATCATCAATTAAGATCCATGCCTCTGACATTTCAGCTCATTACAATACGGAACCTCCAATTTTCTCTCATCCACTACTAAGACAGTACCTCAGAGGGGCAAAAAACATAAGACCCCCAAGGAGAATACGGATACCTACATGGGACCTCAATTTTTTTTTTTAGAAAAGCTCACACTGCCTCCTTTTGAGCCAGCCAATACAGCTGATATAAAATTCTTATCATGGAAAACTGCTCTGCTCCTAGCAATAACTTCAGCAAGAAGAGTCTCAGAGTTGCAGGCATTGATGGCAGTGGAACCTTTCATCATTTTTCATCAGGACAGGGTTTCTCTAAGGACAAACCCAACATTTATGCCAAAGGTAGTATCCAGTGTGGCTCTTAACCAAACCATTCATTTGCCAACATTGTATCCAAATCCCCAGAATAAAGGGGAGAGACTTCTGCACACTTTGGACATACACAGGCAGCTATGCTTCTACTTGGACAAAACAAAAGCTTTCAGAAAAACTGAGCAACTGTTTGTAGCATATGCTGCAGGATCAACAGGAAAGGCTATCTCAAAGCAGACTATTTCAAACTGGATAGGACAATGTATTAATTTCTGCTATGCACAGCATGGCAAGTCAGTGCCTAAGAATTTTAGGCCACATTCTACCAGGGCAGCAGCCACTTCAGCAGCCTTTTTCAGAGGAGTACCAACCAAGGAAATTTTGAAGGCTGCAACGTGGAGTTCAGTGCACACTTTTACCAAGCATTATCACTTACCTCTTTACTCTAAATCCAGCGCAGACTTTGCCACTGCAGTTCTGCAGGGCCTCATAGCCACTCCTAATCCTATTTAGACCCAGCCGCCCTACCTCAGCTTTGGGTTTCAACCCAAGTGTAATGACTGCAACAGTGAAACACGATGAACATAGTACAGTTGTGTACCTGCCATAAATGTAGATGTTCAAGTGTATTCACTGTTGCAGTCCAGGTTACCCACCCTCCATCCCCCTTTTCTTTGCTGGGACTTATCTATACTCTCTATCCTATACAACCTATGTGGTGTATTTGATTGTAGATAAAGGTATTGTTTTTATTTCACTATATGTTTTTATAAGCAATAGGTATTGCCTACCTTTTTGGGGACACCTGACATCTGGGGCAAGAAAAACTGAAGAAAATGGCATCGGCTGCATTTTGTATACCCCTGGCGCACTGACGTCAGGGAAAAGGCGACAGCAACTAGCGCCAGACCTAGACTTTGGAATTCTGGCAGACTGCGGGTAGCCTGCCAGCAAGATAATCCAAGTGTAATGACTGCAACAGTGAATACACTTGAACATCTACATTTATGGTAGGTACACAACTGTACTTTTTTCCATTCCACACACAATTTAATAAAAAAAGTCCCTTTATTATGGTTTACAGAACAGAAGTGTTATGCTTTGCTTGTAGTTTTATTCAACATTGTACTGCTTTACCCTTCCTTTCATGTAACTGGTGTGTGTGTGTGTGTGTATGTGTGTAATTTAGAATGTAGCAAACATTTTCAGTTGATATAACAACTCCTGTAATTTATAATGATTGTATTTAATGTGAACAGTTACTTATTGAAGAAATGTAAACCTCTAATGTATATTTTGTATGTATTATGCCACAGTACTTTTTTGTTGTTCTGGATAATCGACGGTCTTTGCAGTGGTGGAATATACTATGTGTTTGTGGGGGGGGGGGGTGCTTACTTGCAGGACAGACTACTGTTTAACAATGAACTTGCCTTTACTAATATTTTTATTGGTACTGTTCAGTAAGACCGGAAGGGGAGGTTGTTTCAATGATTACACTTTAGCTTTTCCAGAAGGGATCACATAATAAGAAAAGTCAAACTTACGTTAACCTGGATGTAGGCAAAAAGTATAAAACCATTATGATGTAAACAAAACCCAAATAGCTAATACACTTTAGGGTCACTAACAACTAATATGGAAGAAGAACTAGGGTTACAAATATGTAGCTGTCAATTGATTTCCATTTTGTTGAACATGTGGTCCTGTTCAAGTAGCACATTTTCTTTTGTAAGAGTGACCCAGGAAAAAGTAAAACAATACACTCAGTGCAAGTAGCAAACATTTTTATCAATACATTTTTGCAAACTATTTGTGCTGTTTTCCAGTCTACAGTGTTACAACACAAGCTGAATCAGCACAGGAGGCAGAGATGTGTTCTTTCTGCAATCCGCTTTACTCTACTACTCATACATGAAATGCAGCCTGGATCAAAAAACTAAATGGATTGAATTTACTTAGCGAATGCACTTGCACAGGATTCTTAATCAAAAGACGATAGCAAGGTATCAATATACTATAGTTTCCTCAGAGTGATATCACTTTTAGTGTTGAAGAAAACTAGCAGTCTAGTTATTGGTGTACTCTCCCCTACCTAAGACAGGTAGCACTTTTCCTCCTTTGAAGAGTACTGTGGCCTTCCAACAGATACAAATGGCATGGCATCAAGCACAACATAATGGTTTTCAGAGGACTGCAGCCTTGCACCTAGGTGCACATTATTGTTGCTGGAACAAGATTTTTGTGCTTGCCGTTATAGAAATTATTAGGTAGTATGGCCTTTAAGTTTCCACAGCTTTGTTCTGCTTTGCTTCTGGTGGTACCTGACCTGGAGTGGAGAAAGGTTTTCAGATATAGAGCTTTCAGTAGACTGTTTTAGCACAGATTTTGTTCCTTATGGGACCAATAGGGTTGCTACTTTTTCCAAAACCCAAGGGTTGCCACTTTTTCCAAAACCCAAAGTGGGACATTTTTTTCTAGAAACCTGAGAAAAATGTTGGGCGGCACGATGCCAGGGCACTTCTATGGGCTACCAGGAACTGACACTGAAGGGTCATTTTGGGAAATATTTCATTCTAGTGCTTGTTCATGGTTTGACATTTTACTGAAGGGTTGACTTGGGTGAAGGTTTCATTTTGGTGCTAATAAACAGCTCTAATAAACAACTCTTTAGAAATGTTGGAATGCTGGGCAACAAGAACAGTGCTAATAAATATTTCCAAACCTTCTGCATGTATATACTGCTTCAGTTCAGTCTTTGTTTCTCCTGAATAATTCTGGAAATTTCACCTGAGTAGTATACATGTATAAGAGAGTAGCAAGTTTTGTTGAAGTCACATACCAGGTTAAGGTCCTTTGAGTGAGAGATCCGTGTACCATTTGACTTGCAAGTGTGCAGTATTTCCATTACAGCTGGGTCAGATAGCTGTATATGCAAGCCACAGGTCACCTCTGAGCAGTCGGTATGACAAAGAGTAAAGTGACAGTTACTTCAGCCTGTCTGCATAAGACAGATCTTGAAGACCCTGAATTTTATCTGTAAGGAGCATTTTGTGGTCTCTCCAATTGATGCAGGTGTTTCTACATACTCAGGTCTTGTCCTTACTGATGATAATGACTCTGTGTTACACAGCAACTGCACAAGATAATATAATGAATGCCTATTCAACAGGTTCTGTGGAGCAATTGGCACTTGTCTCTGAGCATGCATAACTTTGCATGCAGAACTTTACAGTAATGAAATGCAGGTCATTAGCACATTACCAATAACTGCAGCTACAAAATATCACTGATTCATTACCACTTTTCAGGCAAACTTGTCAGCAGCTGTCAGAGCTATTCACATAAGTGCAAGTCAATAGCACATTGATGAATGGACAAGTCAGATTTGGCTGTTTATCCACTTGGAGTCATTGCAAGCCACCACCCCCACCACCACCACTTTCTTTCTGTCATTTGTACAATGTCAAGAAATGTAACAAATGTGGGTGTGTGTGGAAGAATATATTTTACTTTTTGTTGAGTTACTGATTATAGTTTAGTAGTTATTTTTCTTTTTTACTTAGAAGGCAATGACTATACCCTACGCCAAATGTGGTCTTTATTTATTTGAGACTATCCTGCAATATTGTGGTAAATTATTTCCTGTGCATTTTGAACTGTGAAGTCATTTTGTTGAGTTACCAATTATAGTCTTGTTCTTATTTTACATTTAAACCTTTCAGCTGTTACAGTACTAAAGGGTCATATGGGGACTCATTTTCCATATGTTTGGGTGTTCCTCATAAAATGGACTTAAGTTGCTAAGTAACAGACATTTCTGTTTTACATTTCATATTCCTTAGAGAAATGCATAGTAACAGAAATCCTATTCTACCAATTTAAGTGCATGACAGCGTTATTTATAGTCTGGCCCTATTTATTTTATGCTTTGTCCAGATGTCTTGCTCTATGAGGCTGAAGTTTGTGTGTGTCTGTAAGTTAAATGCTATTTTATATATATATATATATATATATATATCTCATATGTGATCATATGTGTGTGTGTGTGTGTGTGTATATGGCATATAGCTGCAAGTATCTATTCACTATGGTTTCAAATCTCAGCAATTTTTGAACACCTGCAGTCTTGGTGGCCATGTTGTCATTTTGTGTGGTCTGATATAATTCCTCGACAGATATGGAAAACAAACAGTCAAGAGGCAGTTCACAAGGCCAGATGTTTACAGAATGGGTTCATGCATGGCTTGATGCACAGTGTTGGTAGATCTACAATCTACCATGACAGCATCACTGCGAAAGATGTTCACCTGTTCAGAAGGGATGGCGTTCACCTAACTGAGGAAGGCATTGTGTTGTTCTTGACTGACCTCCACAATGGCGTGAGGAGAGCTATGCAGGATTGATAATATGCAGCTTGTGAGAAGAATGTAAAACACCCATGACCAAGTAGGACCAGTATAGTAAGTAAAACTCTATTATGAAATGTGTTGTGTAAAATATATTTTTCTGTGTTTGGCAAATAACTGTGGTAAGGAGCAGGTGAAGATGCAGAGAAAGAACAACTGTTTCAGAAGAGTGTTAGCACATGCAATCTACTATGTCTGTAACCATCCTGCAATAGTTCTTTTTTTATTCTGCTTTTATCAGGCATGTGTAGAATTTAGATGGCAGGAAGGGCTTAGTAATATTCATATTCATATTTTGGCAAATAACTTTGCAAGGGAGCATGTCAGTGTGCCAAGTAATACCTCATTTTGAAGACAGTTTTGATAGTTCTAACATGGTAAAAGAATGGTGCCTGTATGTTGTACTCCTATGCAGATATCAAAGTTTGTTTCGGACATGGGTTATGAAAATTATGATTTTTTTTCATATTTTGGTAAATAACTTTACAAGGGAGCATCTGAATGTGCCAAGTAATACCTCATTGTGAAGACAGTATTGCTGGTTCCAACATGGTAAAAGAATTGTGCCTGTATGTTGGACACATGTGCAGAAATCAAAGTTTGTTTGGAATTAGGTTATGAAAATTATGGTTTTTTTTTTCATATTTTGGTAAATAACTTTGCAAGGGAGCATGTCAGAGTGCCAAGTAATAACTCATTTTGAAGACAGTGTTACTCCTTACAATGTGTCTGTGCACTCTACACATGTACAGATATCAGTTTTAGTCTTGTACGATTATGAAAATTATACATTTACAATACATTTCATTATTATGCCCATATCTTTGCAAGGGAGCATGGTGATCACACAAATGATGCATCATTTTGAAGCTGACATTCAGATGCACAACTTCTATGCTCATATGTAGGCTCTGTCTGTTACAGGTGATGAGATATGCTTTGTTTATTTATCAGTTATGAAAAATAATATATTAATCATATTTCTGTGAATATCTCAAGAAAAGAACATCACACAGTAATGGTTAAGGTATCATTTTAAAGCTGACATTCATACTAACACATTACATTCAAATTGTATGCGTCTGCATGGTACATTGACCAAGATATTATGCTTTGTTTTTCCAAAAAGGTAAAAAATATGCACAATATCAGCATTCCTTGCCAAATATTTAACAATGTCTTTGATATACACTATCAACATTTACACTGTTGGAAAGGTCGGTGTTTGCTGAACAACTTTTGCGTTTACATTTTTAGCCTAGCTCTTAGAGTTATGAACATTTGTTTTCTTTATGGTATTACAAATGGATTTTCTGAAAATGAGCTGAGGCTGCACTGTTGTTCCTATGGTGGAATTAAGTAGGCAGCTTTTCCTGAGCTGCTCCGGAGTGAATGAGTTAAGAAAAAACAAAAAAACAAAACATTTATCTCCTGCTTCTGAAAGCATGCGAGATTGGCAGGCCTTCAGCCAGAGTTTATTTAATGCCTTTATGGCCCTTAGGCCTACTGCTACAGAAACCTCTACCATTGCTGCTCCCCTCCTAAGTCCTAGACGCTCTTAATTCATGAAAGGAGGGTAGAACAACTGGAAGAGGAGGAACTGTCTGATTCCTCAGAGGATTCCCTCTCCTACTCCTCTCAGACCCCCCCCCCCCCCGGATATGGATCTCCAGAAGAAGGCTCTATTGAGCCTGACTCCCCAGTGGAGGATTTAACTTTTGGGGAGCCGATCAACAAGATGAAAGACCACTTTAAGTGGGAAGCCGCAGATATGACTGAAGTACAGAAGAGATTTTATGACCTGATACAGATGACTCCCCCAGTCCTTCTGCTATCCCTCCTATTCAGCCGGCCTTTCTGGATGCTTTTGCCTCTGCATCCATCAACTCTGACTCCCAACCTCCAGCCCCATGAAGAGCAGATAGACTCTACAAAGTTCCTGAGACAGAGAAATTTCTGATTAAGTGCCCTCCAGCTGACCTAGCCACCATCTCCATTTCTACTGATAGGGCTTCCAAGCTGCTCCCTACCACAACCATACTTCCAGCTGACAAGGACAGCAAGACAATGGAAAAGTTGAGGAAGAAAATATACACTTCTGCCACCTTGTCATTCAGGGCCACTAACTACCAAACTCAAATGACCAAGTATTCCTTAGCACTAAGGAATTAGATGTCATCCCAGACTGTGCAGCCAAAGCTTCCTTGACTTCCCTGCTAGCTCTCACCTCTCAGGTGAGAATAGACCCTCCTTAAGATGCAGTTATGGTGCAGAAGCCTCAGCTAGGTTAGCCGCATCAGCTTCTGGGTTAAGAAGAGACTCTTGGCTACACCTTCAGCCCCTCCCTGACAACTTCAAGGCCAAACCTATTGGTATTCCTTTGGATCACTCTGCCCTGTTTGGTGGAAAATTGGCTGACCTTTTTAAGTTCCTGCAACAAAAAGGCAAGGAACTGCAGGACCTTAAACACCTGCTGGTCTCGCTCATCCCCAAGTTCCACAGGAACTACCCGACCAAGACTCAGTTCATCAGAAAAACCTCTAGGCCTACGGCTCCCTCAGGTCCAGGAGACCCCTAGAAGACAGCGTCCTCTGACTAAGGCTTCTCCTTCCTCCAGCCAAAGGCCTCCCTTCCCAGATTGGCAGGCAGTCAGACACTACCTACCCTGTCTCTTCACCCCACCCCTCCCACATCCCTTCCCCTGTCTGCCCATCTCTCTCACTGTCTCTCTGCGTGGTCACTCATTACCTTAGACAAATGAGTTCTGTCCATCATGCAGAACAGTTACTGCATTACCTGGTCGCCCCCCCTAACACGGCTGGGCATGCCACAGCTACCCACCAGTCAGTTGCCCCTCCTGTATGCACATTTTTTTAGCATTTTCTTAAAACAACTTTTAAATATAAAAAGAAATGGGGGTTCTATCACTGCTTACCATAGAGTACAACCTGAAGTGGTGTTTTAATAATTTTAAAATAAAAAGTAATGGGGTATTTCCATTGCTTATAACTACAGCACAAATTAAAGTAGTGGTGGGCTTTGAGTTTGGTATTATAAAGGATGAAATGGGTTAAGTGTAACGAGGTTAAGTGGAAGGTATTCCTGACTGGTGTATGACAGGAAGCAAGGATGTATTTAAATGTTTGCCTGTAATAATGGTTTTATCTAAAGAAGTATCACTACTAAGTGAGACGAAATGCACTTTATAATAAATAGATGTTCTTCGTGTTTCACTGTTGCAGTCATCACACTTGGATTATCTGCCTGCAGGAAGCCCTCAGTCAGTCTGAATAACAGAGACTTAGTAGTTCTGTGTCGGTTGCTGTCGTTCCAGGGCTGACGGGTCATCAGGGGTATAAAAACAGGCAGACGATGCCATTACATCAGTCTTTCTTGCCAAGGAGCCCAATGCAGAAGCAGTTTGCACTAGTGCCAGTCGGCCGCTACCTTTAGTTTTCGTTTCTGAATTGAATCATCCTGAAGTCTTCTAAAGCTAAGTACCCCACTGGGGATCCTTTTTTCTTGCTCTAACCGATGTCAGAAAAAGTTAACAATTGTCTCGCCTGTGGAAAGCAAATATCACACAGAGATTTCCATTCTTAATGAGTCACCTGTTTAGGTCCAGACCACAACGTACCTTGCTGTCGGTTTTGTTCTTTGTTCAATGCCTGAACTATTCGTCATCGGAGCCCTTATTGTCGCTAAATACCTTCTCTCTCTATCTCCGTATTCCGAAATGGCTTCGGTAAGCCATCCGACTACTGATCTGAAAAAACATAAGGATAAAGACAGAGACAGCACAGGTCCAAAACTGCCGACAACACTTCCATTAAGCTAGTCACCAGATGTTCTTCATCTCACATTGCTGCAGTCCTTACACTTGGGTAGTCCGCTGTCCTCGGTCGGCCCGAATATCAAAGTATAAGGCTGACGTCGGTCAAGGCGCATTAGACTGACATCAGGACGTCAGGGTACAAATGCGCATGACCGACGTCATATCCTCAGTCTTTTTTGCCGCATGGTCCGATGCAGAAGCAGCGTTGCAAGTGCCGTTCGGCGTTCTGAAATTTTTCGAGTTCAGAGTTTCAGACCGAGTCAAAGTTGGCTAAGTACCCCGTTGGGGAATATTTTAGTTTTTTCTTGCCTCAGTGGTTTACCGGATGTCAGAAAAAGTGAATAACTGTATTTCTTGTGGGAAACAGATACCGCATAGAGATTATCATACTTTGTGTATTCCTTGCTTAGGGCCTGAGCACGACGTTGTTGGGTGTCGCTTTTGTGCTAGATTCAATAAGCGCACTATTAAGAGAAGGTTAGACTGTGCCAGGTTAGTCTTCGGGAAGCGGTGCAATTACAATATGCCGTCGGATGCTCCGACGCCCGCTTCTTCGAAGAAGCGCAAGGATAAAGCAGCTAAGTCCAGGCAAGATGAGTCGTCCGTACCGGACGCCGGTTCTTTAGAGGTGTAGGTGGAGCCGGAGGTTTCTCTGGAGTCCCAGGGGGAGACCTTGTTATTGCAGGATGTGGCCTCTCAGGAGGCAGGTCAGGCTGAAGGGGCTTCTCAGGTTACTGTACTCCCCTCCCTTCCTAGGGTGGTTAGGCCTTCTCCTTCTGTTTCCAAGGCTTCCCCCAGAGGCAGGCCAGGTTTAGCTTCAGTGGGGGTCACTCCTAGTTCTTCAGGATCTGTGCCCAAGAAGCATATGCTTAAAATGGCAGAAGATTTGATTACTTTGATTAGAGGTTCTTTGCCACCTCCTGATAAGAGGCCTAGGGTGGAACCTGAGTTGGGGAGTTTTGAGCAGGCTTCAGATGTTTCAGAGTCTTCGGCTGAAGACTTGCAGGAGTATTCTCCTTATTCTGATTCTGATGTGGATGATTCTACTCCTTCTGCTTCTCCTCCTGAGGATTTTTCTTTTTCAGAGACTCTTCATTCCATGAGGGAGCATTTTAAGTGGGAAGGTCAGGACTTCTCTGATTCCAGGAAAAGGCTTAGGGAATTTTGTTTTACCCCAGCATAGGCCTTTGGCTATACCTCCTGTTCTGGATGTTGTGGAGGATGTGTTTGCAGAGGCTTCTCTTAATCCTAATTCTCTGCCTCCTGCTCCTGTTAAACCGGATAGGTACTATAGGGTGCCTGAAGCTCATAAGTATCTTTTTAAGAGTCCTAGGGCGGACCCAGAAACTGTCAGTCAGGGGCCTAAGGGGGTTAAGGCTTCTGTTGTTAAAAATCCGGTTCCTCCAGATAAAGAGGCCAGGGCTTTGGATAGGTGGGGAAAGAAAGTCTATACTTCTTCCACCCTAGCTATGAGGGCTCTAAATTGCCAGTTTCACATGTTGAAATACCAAAACTATCTACTTTCTCAGTTGAAGTCTAAGGTAGATGCTCTGGCGGAAGGTATTGAGTGTAAAGAGTTACAAGATTTGGTACATGTCTCTGAACAAGTGGGTAAGCATTCTTTGCAATGTGGTTTTGATGCTGTACAGGCCTCGTCCAGGGTGGCTGCCACTGGGTCAGTTCTTCGCAGGCACGCCTGGCTGAGGGATCAGAATTTATCTGAACATGTTAAGACGAGGATTTTAGATGCTCCTTTACAATCTGATGTGTTGTTTGGTTCACCTGTTGAGGCAGTCTTAAAGAAAATGGAAGACAAGGCTAAGTCTATGCAGACTGTTAAAGATTTTTTGCAGGTTCAGCCTCCGAAGTTTAGCAGAAATTGGCCTACCAAGGGGTGGACGTATCCTTCTTATGATTCCCAGTCTAGGGGTAGGTCTAGACGTGGTAGGGGCAGAGCTCAGGGCTCTTTCAGGTCTAGAACAGGGAGTTCACCTGCACAGTCTTCTGGTGAGGGTAGGGGTCAGTCCTTTCGTAAACAGACCCAATGACCTACCTTTTCAGCTGCCAGAGCCTTCTCATCTGGCAGCACCTTTGGGAGGAAGGTTGGCACTTTTCAAGAAAAATTGGAGTTTAATTACCCAAGACAGATGGGTATTGGATATCATACACCGAGGTTACAGGTTTTATTTCCATACCTTGCTTCCTTTCAAAGGCATGCCAGACGTTCCTCCTCAGCAAAGAATAGAGGCTCACAAACAAATTTCTCTGCTGCTCCAAATAGGGGCCATACAACCGGTCCCTCTGTCAGAAGTGGGCCTAGGATTTTATTCTTGCCTGTTCTTAGTACCAAAGAAGGGGAACACGTGGAGACCAATTTTGGATTTATCTATCCTCAACACTTATCTGGACATTCCCAAGTTCAAAATGTTGACGTTACAACAGCTTTTACCTCTGCTGGGCAAAGATCACTGGATGGTGACTCTGGATCTCAAGGAGGCTTACCTTCATGTTCCTATCAGGCTAAGTTGCAGGAAGTATCTACGTTTTCGGGCTGGGACTTCTCATTATCAGTTCTCTGCATTGCCCTTTGGCTTATCTACTGCGCAGAGTGTTCACGAAGGTTCTGGCTCCAGTGATAGCTTTCTTCAGGCTAAGAGGAATACAGATCTATCCTTATTTGGACGATTGCCTGATTCTGGCTCAAGGAAAGGACGAACTTCTTCATCATCTACATTATGTGATAGCAGTGCTAAGATGCCTGGGGTATTCTGTGAGCGAAATAAAGTCCAGTCTAGTACCCTCTCAGGACATGTGCTTTCTGGGTGTGAGACTGAATACAGCATCCCAGATGGCCTTTTTGACCCCGGACAAACAACAGAATCTTTCTCTTTACTTCCATCAATTGTCTCATCAGTCCAGGCTGACTGCAAGGACAGTCCTTCAAGCCTTGGGGTTCATGGCATCTTGTATTCTGGTGCTTCCCAATGCCAAACTGCATTTGAGGAAGCTACAATGGTATCTCAAAAATGTATGGACACAGCACTGCCAGGATATGGACACTGTCATTCAGATAATACCTTGCATTCAAAAGGAATTTTTGTGGTGGGCTCAGGAATGTCACCTAAACAAGGGACTCTCTGTGACCCGGCCAGAGGCGAGTCAGATTCTAACGACAGATGCCTCAGACAAAGCTTGGGGAGCTCATCTAAATGGAAAGTGGATACAAGACAAGTGGCCTGCCAGACTTCTACATCTACATATCAATCTGAAGGAGATGTTAGCAGTCCAATTTGCATTAATAGCTTTCAAGGATTTACTTCTTCCAGGGCAGGTGTTGATTCTAACAGACAACACAACTGTCATGTGGTACATCAACAAGCAAGGGGGAACACATTCTTATCCTCTGTGCAGACAAGCAATGATTTTGTGGGAGACTGCTCTCAGTTTACAGCTAAATCTTCAGGCAAGGTTTCTGCCGGGAGCACAGAACTCCTTAGCAGATGTGTTGAGCAGACAAATAATGGATCCCCACGAGTGGAAATTGGATCCTCAAGTTTTTCAGAAATTGACAGTGTCATGGGGAACTCCAGACATAGATCTGTTCGCTTCTCCACTAAACTACCAGTTGCCAAAGTTTTGCACAAAAAGTTTTCATCCCACAGCCTGGAAAGTGGATGCTCTTTCATTCAATTGGAGCAATCTTCATGTGTATGCCTTTCCACCTCTGCCTCTCCTCCCAAAGGTACTTCTGAAGGTCAGACAGGACAAACCAAAGATGATTTTAATAGCTCCAGATTGGCCTCGACAGCATTGGTACCCACTACTGAGAAGTCTGGTACGGGAGCCGCCATGGCCTTTACCTTTGATTCCACACCTGCTGTCTCAGGAGGACAGTCATTTACTCAATGTCAAACTTCATTCTCTTCACCTGACAGCCTGGCATATTCTGTTTTAAACCCTGGAGGGTTTCAGCTTCCACAGCGAGTTTTGAATGTTATTTTGGAGGCCAGAAGGCCTAGTACAAGGAAAGTGTACGCAGATAAATGGAAGAGGTTTTTGTTTTGGAGTGCAGCAAAAGCATTTGATGTTTCTAAGCCTAATTTAAGTGTGGCTCTTCAATATCTTACTGAGTTACTGGACAAAGGTTTGTCCTTCTCTTCTATTAAGATTCATGCTGCAGCAATTTCTGCTCACTATGATTGTGACCCACCATTGTTTTCTCATCCTTTGTTTAAGCAATTCCTTAGAGGGGCAAAGAATATAAGACCCCCACGAAGAGCTCCTACTCCTGCTTGGGATCTCAATTTTGTGTTGGAGAAACTCACTCTACAACCTTTTGAGCCTGCAGCTACTGCTGAGTTGAAATATTTATCATGGAAGACTGCTTTTTTGTTAGCCATTACCTCTGCGAGAAGGGTTTCTGAATTACAGGCCCTTATGGCAGTTGAGCCTTTCTTAATTTTACATAAGGATAGGGTATCTTTGCGTACTAATCCTTCCTTTATGCCTAAAGTGGTTTCTAGTGTGGCTTTAAACCAAACTATTCATTTGCCTACCTTTTATGCAAACCCCCAAAATAAAGGGGAAAAGATTTTGCACTTTGGATATACACAGGCAGTTGCGATATTATTTGAGCAGAACTAAAGGGTTCAGGCAGTATTAGCAGTTATTTGTTTCTTTTGCTTTGAGTTCTCAGGGCAAGCCTGTGTCAAAACAAACTGTTTCTAGGTGGATTGGGTGTTGCATTGCTTTCTGTTATTCCCATCATGGCAAGGAGGTTCCAGCTGGGATTAGGCCTCATTCCACTAGGGCTACTGCCACTTCAACAGCTTTTTTAAGGGGGGTGGCAACTAAAGATATATTGGAGGCAGCTACCTGGAGTTCAGTGCATACTTTCTCTAAGCATTATCACCTTCCACTTTACTCTAAATCTAGGGCTGGTTTTGCCACTGCTATTTTACAGGGCATTTTGGCAGCCCCTGCTTCTTTATAGTTGTGCCATCCTCCCTTACCTCTGCTTTGGGATTCTACCCAAGTGTAAGGACTGCAGCAATGTGAGATGAAGAACATAGTACAGTTTTGTACCTACCATAAATGTAGATGTTCGAAGATCCACATTTCTGCAGTCCAATTTACCCTCCCTCCTTCCCCTCTGTGGTTAGAGGCGGTTGTGTGGGTTGGATTGTACATATTGTGTATATTGTATATATTGTACATATTATTACTGCTAGGGTGGTTGGTTGGTTGTTTGTTGTCTTTGGGTTTTGACCTTTCTTGTTAGGGTCTTCTGACATCTGGGGCAAGAAAAGACTGAGGATATGACGTCGGTCATGCGCATTTGTACCCTGACGTCCTGATGTCAGTCTAATGCGCCTTGACCGACGTCAGCCTTATACTTTGATATTCGGGCCGACCGAGGACAGCGGACTACCCAAGTGTAAGGACTGCAGCAATGTGGATCTTCGAACATCTACATTTATGGTAGGTACAAAACTGTACTTTCACTGGTACTCAATGAGGCGCTTTCGCAGCCCCTGATGGCCACTTCGATGTATTCGCAGGCCACTACCGAGACCCGTTCAGAGTCTGGTATGCCGCAAGACTCTGCTTTGACTACGGAACCTGCGCATGTCATTACCTTGGATGGGTCTGGAGCCGCTGTGCAGGCACTGGCTTCAGAGGACTTTCTTCTCATTACCGATATTCGACACAAACCGACAACTTTTTTTCCGTCTTCAGTTCTGTCTAAAACTACCGAGTTTCTAAGACTGAGTATGAGCTACGCCTAAAAAAAAAAAAACAGACAACCCAAACTCAAGCACCTGCTTTCTTGCCACAATCTCAAATGCTTAAAATGGCAGAAGACCTGATCATGCTGACTAGGTGAAGCCAGCCTTCCCCTGCTAAGAGAAAGAGACCTGTCATCAGCAGCTTTAACTGACCAAGAGTCCGACGACTCTGAGGTTTCTGAATATGAAGACATGCCTTTATCTGCTTATGAGGATTCAGATGCAGAGGAATCCATTCCCTCTGCTTCCCCTCCAGAGGATTTTTCCTTTGGTAAAACCCTACAGAGCATTTCCACTGGGAATGCCAGGATTATCTTCAGTTCAAAAAAAGACTCAGAATTTTTAGATTTGCCACAACATAGATCTTTAGCTATCCCTCCTATTCTAGATGTTGTGGATGATGTCTTTATGGTATCCAGTCTACCTCCTGATACTTTACCCCCCTGCTCCAATGAAACTAGACTGGTACTACAGAGTCCCTGACTCTCACAAATTTCTTTTCAAAAATCCTATTGTTGACCAAGAGGTCATTTTCCAAGAGCCTAAAGGTATAAAAGCCATCACAGCTAAGAATCCCACCCCTTCGGATAGGGATTCCCGAGCTTTAGACAGATGGGGTAGAAAAGTATACACCTCTGCAACTCTCGCCATTAGGGCATTGAATTGCCAGTTTCACTTGCTGAAATACCAGCAACATATTATGGAACTTATTAATCAAAAATTATCTACCTTTACAGACTGTACAGAAAATAAAGAATTACAGGAGCTTATGCATTCTGCAAGCCAAGTCAGCAAGCATACCTTTCAATGTGGGTTTGATGCCCTAAATGCATCTTGCAGGGCAGCAGTCACTGGTTCTGTACTGAGAAGGCATGCTTGGCTTAAGGAGCAGACCTTGCAAGACCATGTCAAATCAAAATTACTAGATGCTCCTTTGAATAAGGACAATCTGGCACCAAAGCAGAAGAGGTTCTAAAAAAGATGGAAGAAAAAGCTAAGTCTATGCAGACAGTCAAAGATTATTTGCAAGTGCAGCTTCCGAGATTCAGTATGCATTGCCCCTCAAAATGTTGGCCTTTCCAGCCCCCTCAAGGCCATCTCAAACTAGACCAATGGGAAACAGACCCCCCCCCCAGATTACAGTCCCAGGGTATGCAGAGATCTAAGTAATGGAGTACCTCCACTTCTAAAACAGGGAGTGCTAAGCCACCCCTTTACTAAAATAATTCACAATGACTTCAACTCTACTCCTCACCTCTGCCCAATTGCTCGTGCCCCTAGGAGGAAAACTTGCCCACCATGCAAAACCTGGACCTCCATCACTAAAGACCGATGGGTCCTCAACATTGTATCCCAGGAGTACAAATTTTACTTCTACACACTGCCAACCCAAAAGGGTTCCCAGACCTTCCTCCAAACCATTGAGCAGAGGAACAAAACCAAGTTCATTCCCTGCTCTCCATAAGGGCAATTCAACCTGTTCCTGCAGAACAGATAGGTTAAGGGTTTTATTCCAGACTTTTCCTGGTACCCAGAAAAGAGGGCCCTTGGCACCCAATCCTAGATCTTTCCATTCTAAACACCTTCCTGGTGGTACCAAAATTCAAAATGCTCACCCTTCAAGAAGCTTCTTCCTATGCTGTCCAGAGATGACTGGTTAGCTACCCTATACCTAAAAGAAGCCTATCTGCACATCCCTATTAGGGACTCGTGCAGAAAATATCTACATTTCAGGGCATGATCTGTGCATTATCAGTTCTCTGCACTTCCCTTTGGCTTATTCACTGCTCCCAGAGTCTTCACAAAATGCCTGGCTCCAGCCATTGCCTGTTGCAGACAGAGAAAGATTCAAATATACCCTTACTTGGACAATTGCCTGATTCAGGCATACAGTCAGGAAAAGCTGTTGCAGCACCTGACATTTGTAAAGAATCTTCTAACCTCCCTGGGTTACACTATCAACGAAAAAAAAATGAAAACTACTGCCCAGTCAAAAGATTGTATACCTGGGAGCAAGCTTGGATGCAGCATCCCAGATATAGCATTCCTTACTCCAGGAAAAACAAGCCTAACAGGCTACTTTGCTCAAGTGGCCACCAGAACCCAGCTATCTGGTTCATAGGTTGGTACTAGGCTATTGGCCCTAGGGCCTATACAAGCCTAGCCATAACAATTCCCTGGATATTTCTTCCCACAATGTTTACTACCCTGGACCCCGGGGTGAATATCCCATCTCCCATCCGGGCATCAAGGTTCCTTTTGAAGAGGGCCAAGAAGGCGCTCATCTTGACATGTATGGGCAGTCTATTCCAGAGTCTGGGGAGTCTCTGGGTCAGGAACCTATCCCTCCAGCATGTTTTGTTTATTGTGATGACAAGGTTTAGATCCCTGGAGCGTGTGGCTCTGAGGGATTGGGGTTTCTTTAAGTGGAGCATGTCTAACAGGTAAGGGTTTGACATGGCCTTGTACAGGAAAATCCTGCAGGCTCTAGGGTTCATGGCCTCTTGCATTTTTCTAATTCCATATGCCAGACTGCATATGAGGAAACTTCAGTGGTACTTAAAAAGTCTTTGGTACCAACATTCTCAGGACCTGGAAACCATCATACCTATAATCCACTTCCGGGCACACCCACCTCCATCTCTTACCCCCCACACCCCCTACACTTTATTTCCACTCCCCTCACGAATAAAACTCCTCCCAATACCACTTGTCTTTATCTTCCAAAAATTCCACCTCTACTCTTAAGTCCTACCCCTCTAATACCTACTACACACTCTGCTACTATGCCTTACCAATGCCAGATTTTACTAGTACTCTCACTCCTAACTTCTCTAACTACTACCTACCTCTCAACCTCGTGTGAACAACCCCTCCTCTCTACTCTTACCATCCCTTCCAAACAAATTCTAACACCTTTACCTGCTTTATCTTCAAGCTTTCTTAATGTTATTTACAAACCCAGTTACTTTCTAGCTAAATATCGACTAATTCATATTAAATATTCAATTCTAAACAATAGAAAATGATTGGACTGCCATTGTAAACCTCTCCAATTCAACAACTTTATATTACTCCACTCCTTAATAGATGGAGATATTCACCCTAACCCTGGTCCAAACCCTTCCTTACCCACCACAAACTGCAACCAATACAAGATAATTCCCTTACCTTCAACCAAACCCTCCAAATCACTCTCAATAGCCCATCTAAACATACGTAGTATTTGCAACAACATACCACAAGTTCATGCCCTTGTAGATGTTCATCAGTTCGACATCCTCTGTCTAACAGAAACATGGCTTAAACCCACAATAAAAGATAATGAAATTATCTCCCAAGGTTATAGTATCTTTCAATAAGACCGCACAAACAAAAAAGGTGGAGGGGTAGCAATTCTCTACAAAGCAGGACTACAAATTAGCAAAATAAATCCTAACCTACCCTCAAATAATAATGCAGAAATAATTATTTCTAGACTGCAGCTTAACTCACACAAATCAATTAACATCATCTGCTCCTATCTTCCCCCAGGTAAAAATCTTAGAATACTAGAAATACTAAACTGGCTTTCTTCAAACCTCCCTCAGGAAACCATAATCCTAGGTGACTTTAACATAGACTGGAATTTATGTAGCCGTACTAATCCATCCACCCTGATCAACCTGTATGGCTTCTCACAAGCTATAAACTCTCCTACCAGAACAAATAAACTTAATAATAAAGAAAGCATCCTGGATTGGATACTAACAAATAGCCCACAGCAAAAATATACAACAGGAACCATCCCAGACGACCTAAGCGACCATTCTCTAATATATATTATCAGACATAAAACAAGTTTAACTATCCTTATTTCAGTCAGAACAACCCGTACCAAAAAACATTTTGACCCCGAACTGTTTCTAACCGAACTTAAGCAATGCAACTGGTCACCTCTTAAATCTCTCCCTATAAATGAAGCAGTTAATTACTTCAATACCACTTTCCTAGCAATCTTGGACCATCATGCCCCAATTCGCTCCATAAGAAAGAAAACTAAACTAGCTCAATGGCTCTCAAATCATACTAAGAAACTAATCCATTGTAGAAGTAGATCTTGGGCAAAATGGCGTACCACAAAGAATACTACCGATCACCAACAAAGAAACATAACAAAAAAAGCTATCCTACAAGATAAAAAGAACTTTTATATCCAATTACAACAATCATCGCTTAAACAACCACAAAAGTTCTGGACTACTATTAACACACTTCTATCCCCAGGCAAAACAGGCACGCCTAATCCACTAGGCTCCAACCCTGACTGCCCAACACAAACAGCAAATGCCTTCAACTCTTTCTTTACTACTTCTAAACTAAATCTAGCAAACCATCAAACCCCTGACACCTCTAAATTGCCCACTCAACTCCATTCCTCCCCCCTTCCACCTTGAACCTATACCCACATCCTATATCTCTTCCTTACTCCAAAAATTAAAACCTACTACCCCCTTAGCTGATAAACTACCAGCAGAATTCCTCCAAATAGGAGCCAAAGCTATTGCCTATCCCATCTCCATATTGATCAATAGAACCATAAAAGAAGGCACTATCCCTTCTCTCTGGAAAATCTCTTACATTATTCCGCTTCACAAAGGTGGAAACTCAGTTGATTTCTCCAACTTTCGCCCTATAGCTCTACTCTCTCCATTTGCTAAAATAATGGAGAAATGTATCCACAAACAATTACTAAACCACCTACTCCATTACAATCTCCTAGCTAACTGTCAACATGGTTTCTGGCCATTCCATAGTACCACCACAGCCTTGTTATTCTTTACTAACTGTATCAACAAAAATTGCAACAAAAATATTCTTTCCTCTGCGTTCTTTGTTGACCTATCAAAAGCCTTTGACATGGTTAATCACCAACTTCTCCTCCACCTTCTGAAGTCCCTCTCTCTCTCGACAGTCCTGCTATGAACTGGTTCACATCCTACCTTGAAAACAGACAACAAGCAGTTCTCTGGCAAAACCATCTTTCAGACCTCCTTCCCACCTCCCTAGGTGTCCCTCAGGGCTCCATATTAGGTCCTCTACTGTTTTCCATTTTCATAAATGATCTTCATCTTTCTACACCACTCTCTACCTGCATTCAATATGCAGATGAAATTTGTTCTGGCACATCCCAAACCGAACTTCATTCTCTCACACAAAAAGCTTTCACCACTATAGAACAATGGTTCTCTAACCATTGTCTTCTCCTTAACCCAAAAAAAAACCAAACTTTTGCTCTTTACACCCTCTCATTTGTCTACCCCTCTTCATTTCACACTTACATCCAATAATGGTACCCTCATTTCTCCAGACCCCACCACCAAACTCCTAGGAATTACAGTTGACAATCACCTAAATTTTGACACACAAATACTACAATAAAATCTATTAACAGAAAACTTGGCTCCCTCTATAGATTCAAACTTTTCCTTACACCAGAAGCCAGGATCACAATAGCTAGAACCCACTTAATCTCTACCTTATTATATGCTTCCCCCATATATACCAATCTTTCTAAAAATAATCTGAACAAACTAGCTAAATCTTATAACAATATTGCCAGATTTGATACAAACTCTCCTTACAGGACTCATCACTGTCAGAATCTAAAACAACTAGGCTGGCTTGAACTCCCTCACCAACTACAATTTAATCAATTTACAATAGCCCACAAAGCCCTATACCAACCCAGCAACACCCCCAATTCTTTCCACCCATATAATAACCTGAAGAATCTACGCTCCTCAAACAAAATGTTGATTCACACTACCTTATCAAAAAACTTAGCAGGCGACTCCCTATTCTCTAACTCAGTTGGTAAACTATGGAATCTATTACCACATGACCTTACAACCCAAACCTCTCTTCCACTATTTAAAACTAACCTAAAACTTTTCTTCACTAACCACTGGTTATGTTCTTGTACCAACCCTGACTAACTGTTTTCCTTTAACTATCTGTTACACTCAAAACCATAATATACTTAACTATAAACCTCTTCATACAACTCTCTATAAACTAACCTTTTTCTTAATTACTAATGCTGTTAGTCTTGAGTACTATTTTCCATGTTTGACTTTTTAAGTCATTTTTTACTGTTTTTTTTTTGTAAATTTGTTAACTTTATGATGTAATATTCTATGTTAATGCCATTTTTCTAATTTTTAATTTGATATTTTTGTATGTTTTTTTTTTTTTTTTTACTGGAGCTTTTGTCCCCGGGCCTCTACTGAAAATGGGCATGTATCCAGTTGGACTAGCCCGTTCAACAAATGTAAAATAAATAAAAAATAAATAAATCATACCTTGTCTAAGGATAGAGTTTCTTTGGTGGGCAGCAGCATGCAGCCACAACAAGGGACTTCCCTGTACACAACCCCACACTGCCCAGACCCTAACCACAGATGCATCAGACTATGCATGGGGGGCACATCTGGATGACAAGTGCATTCAGGTCACTGCAGCCCAAGTCAAATTCATCTGCACATCAACTGAAAAGAGATGCTAGCTGTTCAGCATGCTCTGACAGCTTTCTGATCCCTAATCTCACCAGGACCCCTGCTAATAAAAACAGACAACACCACAGTTGTGTGGTACATCAATAAGCAGGGGGAAACCTACTCTTATCCACTCTGCAGGCTAGCCATGACCCTGTGGAACACAGCCTTGGACATTCATATACATCTGCAAGCTCAATTCCTGCCAGGCAAACAAAACTCTCTGGCAGACTACTTAAGCAGAAATCTCCTAGACCCACATGAGTGACAATTAGTCCCCAGTACTTTCAGCCTTCTAACCCAGAAATGGGGGGACCCCAGAGGTGGAACTTTTTGCCTCCCCCTACAATCGCCAGCTCAGCAGATTTTTCACTAGGACACCACTGCAGGGCCTGGAAAGTGGATGCTCTATCCTTCCAGTGGGTAAACCTCTCAATCTATGCATTTCCCCCTCTGCCTCTTCTTACAGGAAAATTAGTCAAGACAGGACAGACCAAGGGCAATATTGATTGCCCCAGACTAGCCACACCAGCACTGGTACCCACTACTGTGCAGCCTGTCACTGGTGCCACCCTGGCATCTACCCCAGATATCAACCCTCCTCATTCAACAGGAGGGACAGATCTTGCATCTGCAACTTCCAAACCCTGAGCCTTGCAGCCTGGCTTATTCCTTGAATTCTCCCCCAGTGACCAACCTAAGCAAGCAGGTGCTGGATGTCATTCTTGAAGCCAGAAGACCCAGTACAAGGAAATCCTATGCCGATAAGTGGAAAAGGTATTGTTCCTGGATTCAGTCTATAGGAGCAGACACAGCATCACCCTCCTTACCTCTAATCCTGGATTACCTAGCAGATCTACTCCACAGAGGCATATCCTCCTCTTCCATTAAGATCCATGCCTCTGCCATCTCAGCTCATTACAACACTGAGCCACCTCTCTTCTCTCACCCTCTCATCAAACAGTTCCTGAGAGGGGAAAACAACTTAAGGTCACCCAGGAGAGCCCCCACCCTTGCTTGGGACCTTAGCTTTGTAGTGGAAAAGCACACGCTACCCGCTTTGAGCCTGCAGCGTCAGCAGAGTTAAAATTCCTTTCTTGGAAAACAGCCTTGCTTCTGGCCATCACTTCAGCTAGAAGAGTGAGCTATAAGCACTTATGGCTGTGGAACCCTTCATTGTTGTGCATGCTGACAGGGTCTCCGTCAGGACTAACCCTACTTTTATGCCTAAAGTGGTGTCCAGTGTAGCTGTCAACCAATCTGTCCATTTGCCAACCTTCTCTGCTAATCCTCAAAATAAAGGGGAAAGGATCCTGCACTCTTTAGACATGCACAGACAGCTCAGATTCTACCTTGGTAGGACTAAGCCCTTCAGGAAATCTGACCAGTTACAGTTTTGCACCAGGGGCAGAGGGCAAGGCCATATCAAAATAAACAATTTCCAAATGGATAGTACACTGTATCCATTTCTGTTACAAACATCATGGGAAACCAACACTTCAGGGGGTCAGAACGCATTCCACTAGAGCATCTTCTACCTCTACAGCATTCCTCAGGGGAGTTCCTACCAGGGACATTCTGGAAGCTGCTACCTAGAGTTCTGTTCACACCTTCACAAAGCATTACCACCTGCCTATCTTTTTCAAATCCAGGGCGGGTTTTTTGCAACATCAGTCCTACAGGGCGTACTAGCCAGCCCCCAACTCTTCTGGACTGCCTCCACCCATTCTTCAGCTTTGTGTAATGACTGCAACAGTGAAACATGAAGAACATAGTACAGTTGTGTACACTTACCATAAATGTAGATGTTCGAGTGTATTCACTGTTGCAGTCCTGGTTTCCCACCCTCCAGCCCCCTTGTCTCTCCTCCTCTCGCTCTATTACTCACCCCTTACAGGGCTATTGGTATTTACTTTTTACTGGTGGTGATGTTCATCGTGTTACACTGCTGCAGTCATTACACTTGGGTTATCCTGCCGTCAGGCGGTCCCACAGTCGGCCAGAGTTCCAAAGTCTTTGTCTGGCGTCGGTTGTTGTTGCTTCTTCCCTGACGTCGGTGCGCCAGGGGTATATAAGATGCATCCAATGCCATTTTCTTCAGTCTTTCTTGCCACGCGGTGCCTGAAGCAGAAGCAGTTCGCAAGTGCCGGTCGGCTGACTCCTGAAATTTTCGAAGTTGAATTTCAGATCCGAACTCTTCAATAAAGCTAAGTACCCCGTTGGGTAAACTTTTTTCTTGCTTCAGACCGATGTCAGAAAAAGTTAATATTTGTATTTCTTGTGGGAAGCAAATACCTCATAAGGACTTCCATTCTTACTGTATTCCATGCCTAGGCCCTGATCCTGCACAAGGACTTATCACAAACAAGCATGGAAAGTGGATGCTCTTTTGTTCAGCTGGAAAAACCTAAAAGTTTATGCCTTCCCACCACTGCGCCTCCTTTCAAAGGCACTCCTAAAAGCCAGACAAGAAAAACCACAGATGATCCTGATTGCTCCAGACTGGCTACGCCAGCACTGGTACCCCATCTTAAGGAACTTAGCTCAAGGCCCACCATGGATTTTGCCTCAAATTTCACACCTTCTGACTCAACAAAACAATCAGATCCTGCATGGTCAGCTCAAAACCCTAAACCTGGCTGCATGGCAGATTCACTAGTCAAACAGGCAACACCTCTCTCTAAAGCTGTTATGGATGTCATTTTGGAGGCCAGGAGGCCTAGCACCAGGAAAGCTTACTCAGAAAAATGGAAGAGATTCTGCGCCTGGAACCAGGCTCAAAGCCTTGACCCTCTTGTTCCAAACATTCCTCAGATTTTACAGTACTTAACTGAGATGCTGGACAGAGGCCTGTCCTTCTCATCAATTAAGATCCACGCCTCTGCCATTTCAGCACATTACAACACAGATCCTCCTTTATTCTCTCATCCCTTGCTAAAGCAGTACCTCAGAGGGGCTAAAAACATAAGACCGCCCCGGAGAACGCCAACACCAACTTGGGACCTCAATTTCGTTTTGGAAAAACTAACCCTGCCACCTTTTGAGCCAGCCAATACAGCCAATCTAAAATTTTTATCATGGAAAACAGCTCTGCTCCTGGCAGTAACTTCAGCACGAAGAGTCTCAGAGCTACAGGCATTAATGGCAGTGGAACCTTTTATAATTTTTCATCAGGACAGGGTTTCTTTAAGGACAAACCCTACCTTTATACCAAAGGTGGTATCTAGTTTGGCTCTTAACCAAACCATCCATTTGCCAACTTTTTATCCAAACCCCCAGAATAAAGGGGAGAAACTTCTGCATTCTTTGGACATACACAGGCAGCTACGCTTCTACTTGGACAAAACAAAAGCTTTCAGGAAAACTGAGCAACTGTTTGTAGCATATACTGCAGGATCACAGGGCAAGGCTATCTCAAAGCAGACTATATCCAAATGGATAGGACACTGTAGTCGTTACTGCTACACACAACATGGAAAATCAGTCCCAAATAATAATAGGCCACATTCCACCAGGGCAACAGCCACTTCAACAGCCTTTCTCAGAGGAGTACCTTCCAAGGAAATTTTGGAGGCTGCAACTTGGAGTTCAGTGCACACTTTTACCAAGCATTACCATCTGCCTCTTTACTCTAAATCCAGAGCAGGATTTGCCGCTGCAGTTCTGCAGGGCCTCATAGCCAATCCTAACTCTTTATAGACCAGCCACCCAACCTTAGCTGTGGGATTCTACCCAAGTGTAATGACTGCAGCAGTGTAACACGATGAACATAGTACAGTTTTGTACCTACCATAAATGTAGATGTTAGAGTGTTCACACTGCTGCAGTCCAGGTTACCCTCCCTCCATCCCCTCTGAACTAGCTGGACTTATCTATACCTTTCTATCCTATACAACCTTTGTGGTGTATTTGCTTGTAACTGAAGGTATTGTTTTTATTTTATATGTATATTTTTTTATTAGCAATATGTATTGCCTACCTACTTGGGGGCACCTGACATCTGGGGCAAGAAAAACTGAAGAAAATGGCGTCGGATGCATCTTGTATACCCCTGGCGCACTGACGTCAGGGAAGAAGCGACAGCAACCGATGCTGGACCAAGACTTTGGAATTCTGTCCGACTGCGGGACTGCCTGACGGCAGGATAACCCAACTGTAATGACTGCTGCAGTGTGAAGACTCGAACATCTACATTTATGGTAGTTACAAAACTGTACTTTTTTTTCCACCATGACTTAGCTCCCTATTTGGGGGGGGGGGGGTCCTGACATTTGGGGCAAGAAAAACTGATGTAATGGCATCAGCTGCCTGTTTTTATACCACTGACGACCTGACATCAGTCCTGGAGCGAGAGCAACCGACGCAGAAATACTAAGTCTCTGGTATTCGGGCCGACTGAGGGCTACCTGCAGGCAGATAACCCAAGTGTGATGACTGCAACAGTGAATACACTAGAACATCTACATTTATGTTAAGTGTACACAACTGTACTTTTTGTCTACCTTTATCAAGTTTTATTTTGGCTCTGCAGCAGCAATTTTGAGTATTTAGAGCAAGGCCCTCTCAAGATATTCACGGACAACACCACAGTCCTGTAGTATCTCAACAAACAGGGAGGAACAAAATCATACCTCCTATGCAGACTAGCTCTGAAAATGTGGGAAATGGCCATCTCACAGGGAATTACCCTACATGCAGCCTACATATTTTCCCTGCACAACTTCCAGGCAGATCACCTAAGCAGCACCATCTCAAACAACCACGAATGGATGCTTCAAAGAGATGGTTTCCTGAATCTGGTCCACAGGAGGGGTATACCTCAAATAGACCCGTTCACCTCCTCCATAAACAGCCAACTTCCTGGTTACTTCACCAGGACACCCGACCCCAAGGCAGTGGCAACAGTTGCCTTCTCAATGTCCTGGAAGGGGAAATTTCTATATGCATTCCCCTGCTTCCCCTTGATTCAAAAGGTGCTGCTGAAAATTCAGCAAGACTCCCCAAAAACCTTGCTGGTGGCTCCTTACTAGCCAAGGCAGCACTGGTTCCCCCTTCTCCTACATTTGTCCAAGGGCAATCACCACAAGTTACCCCCCACCCCCAAGTGGACCTGGTCACACAGCACAAGGAGACTCAGCTACACTCAAGAGTGGCAATCCCTGCACCTCTCCCTGTGGCTTATAGGATTCTGATCCACTGCAGACACCTGTACAATGAGGATGTACTCAGCAGCCTGCAGGAGGCCAGGAAACCTAACACAGGAAAATGCTATCTCTCGAAGTGGAAAAGGTTTTCTATTTGGTGTCACAAAAGAGTTTGTCCCACTGGAAAGCAACATTCCTCTCATCCCATCTTACTTGTGTGAACTAATGCAGACAGGACAGGCCTACTCATCTCTAAAAGCACATTTGTCTGCAATTTCTGCCTGTCTACCTCTGGATCCACCCCTTGCATCCAGACTGTCAGCTAAACTTTTTCTCAAAGAGGTACTACACTTGAGACCACCCAGAACCCCCCCCCCAGGGACCTTAAGTATGTATTAGAGAAACTCACTTTAGCTCCCTTTGAGCCAGCAGACAAAGCTCCCATAAAATTTTGCACGTGGAAAACTGTTTTGTTGTTAGCTTGGTAGCTCTGACCTCAGCCAGAAGGGTCTCAGAATTGCAAGCTCTTATGGCTACTCCACCCTTTTTAGTCTTCCACATTGATAGGGTGTCACTTAGGACTAATCCGTCATTCACACCCAAAGTAGTGAATGACCTATCTTTGAACCAGGCCATTCACCTGCCTAGCTTTTTTCCCAACCTGCAGGGAGATAGTGAAAGAGAGTACTTCATTCCCTAGATGTCCACAAGCAGCTTAGATTTTACCTACGTAAAACCAAGTCCATTAGGAAATCAGACCAACTGTTTGTCTCCTTCCACCCCAGAGCTCTGGGGAAAGCGGTGACCAAACAGACCATTTTGGGTTGGATCTCCAAGGCCATTTCTTTCTGCTACCTTCACCATGAGGAGACCTTGCAGGGCAATGTCAATGCCCATTCTACCAGATCAATGGCCTCTTCTGGAGCCTTCTTTAAGGGGCTAGACACCAACACCATACTTGAGGCAGCCACTTGGTCCTCTGTGCACACCTTCTCCAAGCACTACAAGCTGGACCATATCTCAGAGACAGGACGGGGTTTGCCAGGGCTATCCTTCATGGATTACTAGAAACCTCGTCTAGGCCATCACACAATTCTCTGAACTTTGGCACTCACCCACATGTAGAATACTGCAACATTGGAATAGAAGGATATATGAAAGTTGTGTAAAATCTTAGCATAACCATAGGTGTCCTCTTCCATGTTGCAGTATTCCTCCTTCCCCTCCTGTTAGGTTGCACTTGCTCTCCTGGGTGATACTGGTCAGGCTATGCCCTTATAGGACTGGCTTGGACTGGGGCTTTTTATGTTCTGAGGGCTGGTGCATGCCGACATCACTTTTATGGCCCATGTTCCTTCTGCCACATCAGACGTTCGACATACCTAGAGGGACAAAAAATCTTTGGAATCCTGTCCGGATGAACTGGAGAGGAAGAAGGGTAAACCCACATGTAGAATACTGCAACATGGAAGAGAAGGATATCTATGTTTATGGTAAGATTTTACATAACTTTCCTTTCATGACACTTTCTTTGCAGAAAATGAAAAACTCTCAACCTTTATTGGTCATGCAAAGAGCAGGGCAGTCTGACAGCGTACTGGATAAACTTCTACTGTTCACTGTGAATGCTACTCTGTCATGAGTGAGAAAAGTTCTGCCTAGATCAGTGCTCTAATCTGGTTAATGAATGAGTAAGTACTGGAGGCTCATGCTTTGGTGTACCATCTGAGGCAGTCTATGTTGTATGCCATACTGTTCAGTGTGCATTGAGATAGTTTTTGTACATATGCTATTTCTGTCTGCACAAGATTAACATTTCAATCTGACACTGCATAAACAATAGACTGTTGAAAATATGTGGGTGAAGACTGACATCTGTGTGTAGTTTAAAGTCTTGTTCAAAATTTCCACGATTCTTCCATTTGAACTGCTCATATCTGGCATACACTATTTTCCTACAGTTGTCAAAAAGCTATTCTTTTACCTTTGATGTAATTTTGTATTCGCTTATTCCAAGTACTGCATTTTATATTGAAGAGCTTCACGACCAACTGTACCATCTTCTCCACATTGTGTTATATGCATCTATCATAATCACTTTTCTTTCGGTTATGATATGCTTAACTAAGATGCTGCTTAGTTTGTCAGAATCTTACGAGCTCATTTCATTGAATAAGAATGAGCCTTTGCATTTATTTCACTTTGTGGACCAAACACCCAACACCACCTATGCAGGAGGCTTTATCCACTGGTACTCTGTATTATAACTCCAGGATAAGTTACAACATTTGGAGTTTTGAGCTTGTTTGATGTATCAGGGCTGTGGGATTGGAGTTTACTGGCAACCAAGTCCATCAGATTAAATTACTTTTTTAATTACCCTTACCTGTCCAAACTTGATAGTGTCATAATAAGGTAAGCACATTTTCAAGTTGTCCTAGAATCGAATATTTTGGGTCAGTGAAGTACATTAATTGATGAGCATTCACATACTATGTTGTCATGACGCAACTAAAGCAGCACACTCTTGTTCATAGGTAGGTACTAGGCTATTGGCCCTGGGGCCTATACAAGCCCAGCCAAAAAGGTACCCTGGCTTTTGCCACCCAAGAAAATTATTTTCCTGTGCCACTGTCAAGCAGAGTTACAGAGGTGATCCCCGGGGTGAATTTCCTATTTCACATCCAATCTTCAAGATTTTTCTTGAAGAGTGCTAATAAGGAGCTTTGTTTGATATAGATAGGTAGTTTATTCCAGAGTATGGGAAGTCTCTGGGACAGGAATCTATCCCTCCAGCATGTTCTGTTTATTGTGGTGACAAGGTTTAGGTCCCTAGAGCGTATAGCTCGGAGAGATTGGGATTTCTTTAAGTGGAGCATGTCCAACAGCTCTGGGTTTGACATAGCTTTGTATGTTAGGCAGAGATGACCTCTGAGTAGGCGATATGCGACGAAGTAAAGCTGGAGGTTTCAGAGACGGTCTGCGTAGGGCATCTGTTTGAGGCCGGTAATCCTCTTTGTAAAGTATTTCTGTGGCCTTTCCAGTTGTTATTCATGTCTTGTGAGGTACATACCAAAAGGGGCGTTGTACTCTATAATGGGTCTAATGAGTGATGAGGGAACAATGACCTCTTTTTTTCTGGATGAGAAACCTTTTGCGATGAGGTGTACCATGAGGTCTTCGCCACACGTTTTGCACTTTTACCTTGAAATGGTACTTGATTGCTCTCTTCAGTCCTTAATCTCATATGTTGTCTTTCATGAAAATAAAATAAAAAACACCACAAACACTGCTTGAGTGCAGTCACGTTTATTCAGAAATAAATAAAAATAACAGACTAAGCACTTTTGCCCATACCTAGGGCATCATCAGAGTGAAACTGTTTTCATGATGCCAGTCATTTATAATCCTCCTTGATCACATGATTAAAATAAGTGGATGAGTTAAACCCACAATATACTGTTCCAAAGTTTGATATTAAAACATGTGTATGTAAAGTTAATGAAATATAAAATTAGTAAAATGTTTATCAACCAACTTCCCTGATGGTGTACAATCAAGTTAAAATTAATTCAAGTATAGTAAAAACAATAATATAACCTATTGTGTAAAAAAAAATACTTGTAAAAACACAAATACACTAGAATTTAATAAGTCTATTACAAAACTGATAATACCGTATAAAAACCTAGCCACACTCTGCTCTGCCAATAAACTCCTAGTATCTCTAACTAAATCATACAATAAAGCTGGGGATTCATTATTTTCAAATTCCATAGGTAAAAACTGGAATCAACTCCCTCAAGAAATAGCTAATCAAGACTCTACCTCTCTTTTCAAAAAACACATCAAATAACATCTTAAAACTCAATGGCTGTGTCCTTGTGCTAACCCCGACTGAAATCATGTCTTCATTCACCTAACTTTCCTCCCCATCCCCTTACAGAGCTCCTCACTAACACTTTCAATAGTTTGAGAGTTATATCAGAGAAATAGGCTCTACCAGTAACCTTTTTTTTCTATCCCGTGTAACTTCATCTTGTGTTATTGTTTCTGTTTTATAAGTCTAACTACAGTAGTATGTATTATAATTTTATCTCCTATTTCTAGTATTTCTTTTTTTGTTGAAATTGCTTTCTTTTTACCTTGTATTGTTTTTACTCATATTAATGTTTTATGTGATAAATCATTGTTTATTGCCTGTACTGGAGCTTTTCTCCCCGGGCCTCTACTGAAAACGGATACATGTCTAGCTAGACTAGCCCGGTCAACAAATGTAAAATAAAATAAAATAAATAAATAAGTCACATGCCTAATACTTCCTCTAAGAAAATAGTGTCCATGCAAAATGATTAAATTGATTAGTTGAACTTTTGAGTTAACCTTCTGCTGCTCTAAGTTTCAAAACACTGACAGTAGAACAGCAGTCATTAATACCAGGATGTTCTGTAGCATTTCATCTAAGCTGCCACATTATTTCTCTTAATTCTAAGGTAGTCTTGTTGTCGCCTCCCATCCATGTTAAGTTTGTCAGTAATAAATATAAATCTTTTAAAATTTATGCAAGCTAGACTATGGGTAAATAAAGCATTAGAGGATTTTTTTATTTCTTTTTTAACTTGAGCATCAAAACACTCAAGTTACTAAACCTAAATCGAATATGTACAGGTGCAATATGTGCAAGCAGTGTAAATAAATTAATGAGGGTCCATATGTAGCTGTAGAGGGATACAGTAGGAGTATTCCATGTCCAGGATGATGTAGTAGCAACACCAAGATGGTGGTTTATGTTGCAACGTGTGTTGGCTGTCCTGCATTTTATTTTAGAAAAACTATTTGTAGATTGAGGGACAGGACATCTGAACACAATAGGGACACAAATCCTCGAGCAGTGCTTGTGGTGTTTTTTTATTTTATTTTCATGGTCATATGTTGTCTTTGTTCTGGTGTACACAGTTCATTTAGAAATGAGATTTTTTTAATTCTGTTAAGTCAAATGTCCTGACATTTATTACTGCAGTATTCTTAACAGATGGGATTCCCTGCCATGGAAGCCCAAACATCCGACCAGTATACCAAAAACTACTTGCTGCTTTTACAAAGTATGCCAAACATCACCCAAATGCTCTTTGCATAGCATCAGGCTTACAATAATCAGAACTTCTTTGCTGACAGTCTGAACGTATCTTTTTACTATCACTCTATTTATGTGTCTGTTTGCTGCCAGTGGAATTCATTTTCATTCTCCAGTGCCTACCTATGCCTGTTTGCTGACTGCAGTTGCAGATTAAGTGCCCCGTTGGGGATTTTGTTTTTTCTTACTTTTTGTGCTCCTTGATGTTAATGCCATCCAGGAATGGTACACGCCAGTGTGGGAGACCAATTCTGTATTAAGACCACCGTGAGAAGTGTCTTTTTTTTATCTAGGAGCTTCTCATGACCATACATCTAGTTCTATTTGTCAAGCATTCATTCCAAAACGCTTTGCAGTAGACTTTTTTTTCCCTTTCCTTTTATCTTGAGAACCAGCGTGTTAAGCTTCTTGATAAAGATACAATGGAAGGGATCTTCCTGCCCTGAAGTTCAACCATTAAGGAAGAAGGTGAAAAATGTTGTTTGTCTTTTCGGCTTTTCCCGGTTAGGGGTCGCCACAGTGGAACTCCGGTCCACTAATGATTGGCAGTCGATTTTTTTTATGGTGCCGAGTTGTCAGCCCGACGCCCAACCTTCAGCGAAGGCGCGCCCATTCACACATGTCTTTCGGAGGCCACTCGACCACAGGGAGGACATGCAGACTCCGCACAGAAGGCACTCCAGCCGAGAATCGAACAGGAGAACCTCTTGCTGAGAGGCAACAACGCTACTGCTGTACCACCACAGATAAGAAGGTGAAAAATGTAAAACTGGAAGATTCCTCTGTCCAGCCTCCGCCAAGTGTTTCTCCCAAGGTCGTTACAAACCTGGAAGTTCGCCCGGCTGTGCTGTCTGATTTCTCTGCTGCAACCATGTCAGATGCTAGTGAGGGTCCGGCTGGCATCACGTCTGAAGAGGCTTTTCAGGTGTTCATCTTGGATATTCAAGTGGAACCACAGTTGATTTTCTTCTGAGGGGCCTAGAGGAGTTCCTCCGTTTTTAGTTCTCAACTACTGTCCTGAGTCCGAGCCTTCTCAGTATTTTGAAGGGGATGTTCCCTTAAAAAAAATTAAATGCATTTCTTCTGCTTCTAGGGATCCACAAAGTTAGTGGCAGGCCTTTACTCAGGGGCTACTTACTGCTTTAATGTCCTTTAAGCCTCCTCTATTGTTTTGATTCCTGTTCCTCCTTGGTCCCCTACTCCCCTTAAAAGGCCTAGAGATCAACATTTTTCTGAGGATGAGTCCGATTCAGATAATGAATCCCTGACTTTATTCTACTCAGATTCCTTCTCTTTAGACTGTGGGTCAGAGGAGGAGGGATCAGTTTAATCCAGATGATGCCCTTCTATTCCTATGTTGCAGTATTCTGCATATGGGTTTACCCTTCTAGTCTCGTGTATGTACAGCCAGTATCCAGAAGCTTTCAGTCCCTACTAGGTGCGCAAGATGGCTGGTCTAGATGACAGTACATGGGCCATAAAAGTGACATAGGCACGCACCAGCCCTCAGAACTTTCCAGCCACCAGTCATATGCCAGGTGTTCCTGCATTCACTGATTACCGATTCAAGTTTCAAGCTAAGTACACCATTGGGGACCTTTTCAGTTCTTCCTTTTGTAGTACTACCTTTTCATGTCATCCAGAAAGGGTAAATGTCAGTGCGGTCATCAGATCTCTCTTAAAGACACCCATGATGAGTGTTTGTTCTGTCTAGGATGGTTGGACGATTATAAGGCCTGCCTTAATTGCCAGGCGTTCATTCCGAAAATGTTGCACATTCTTTTGCATGTGCTCAATTTGTACTTGGAACCAAGGTCTAAAGCAACTTGCTTTGCGTATGGAGGGCTTTATCGGATGTCGCCTCTGAACCGCCAAAAAAGGCCAGATCTTTACAGCCTGCAGTGCTTGCTGACCTTCTTCTGTCTGGTCCACAGCCTGTGGCCGACATCGACCTGGGCTTGGAATCTGGACCTGGATTCGTCACACCAGATGTCGCGGGTACCTGTGAGGAAGCCATACTACTGGTGAGTGAGAGCACCTCCGCAGAGGCTATTCCGGCGACCGTTTTGGATGCTGGGGGGAACTAGCATGTTCAGGGGGAACCTTCTGATTCCCTCCCTCAGACTTTGACGCCCGCTCCTAAACAGACGCCCATTGGGACTCTCAAGAGGAGAGAAAAAAAGGAAGCATATATCTCAGCCAGCAGAAAGTATTCCTGACTGGCAAGCCTTTAGTCAAAGATTTTTCTCAGCTTTCATGGCCCTGAGGCCTACATCAGCTGCTTCTTCTCCTGCATCTTCTCCTCCTCTCCTTAGTCCTAGGCCTCAACCTGCAGAGACAGTTACTAGGGAAGAGGACATCTGTTCAGATTCCTCAGATGACTCCTTCTCTTAAAATTCACAGCTCTCTTCTCCCTTGGGATATGGATCCTGAGAGGAAGAATCTATAGACCCCAGATTCCCCTGCTGAAGACTTGATGATCTCTGAAATTATTTTAAAAATGAAGGAACACTTCAAATGGGAATCCACAGACATGTCTGAAATATAAGAGGTACTATGACCTCATTCAAATGGAAACACCAAGCCCTTTGGCCATTACTCTTATACTGCCTGCCTTTTTAGATGTCATTTATTTTGCATCTCTCAATCCAGACTCTCAACCACCTGCTCCTCGTAGAGCAGACAGACTGTACAAAGTCCCAGATTCAGCTAATCACTTGATTAACTGCCCTCCTGCAGATCCAGCTACCATTTCTGTGTCCACAGACAAAACTTCCAAACTCCTGCCTACCACTGCTATCCTTCCTGCTGACAAAGACAGCAAAACTATGGAAAGGCTAGGCAAAAAGATTTACACCTCTTCCACTTTGGCATTTAGAGCTACTAATTACTAGACTCGTATGGCAAAGTATGCCCTCTTCTAGACTCTGCCTACAAACTGTTGCAGACATTCCAGACTCCTCAGCCAAATCAGCTATGTCTTCTCTACTGGCCTTTACATCCCAAGTCACCAGGCATTCAGTTAAATGTAGCTATGATACTACAGAATCCTCAGCAAGGTCAGCAGCTTCAACCTCTGCACTTCACAGATACTTATAGCTGCGCTTGCAACCCCTGCCAGATGATGTCAGAGCTACGCTCAGTGATGCACCACTTGACAATTTTGGCTCAAAAGTAGCAGATCTTTTCAAATCCCTGCTACAAAAAGGAAAAGACATGCAGGATCTTAAGCATCTGCTAGTTTCCCCTGTACCTAAATTTTACAGGAACTGTCCTGTGAAAACACAGTTCATCAGGAAACACTCCAATCCTGTTTCTCAAACTAGACACAGGCAAGAAAGAAAGAAAAATCCTTCAACTAGAGCACCTTCCTCCTCTAGCCAAAGGACACCCTTTCAGGACAGTGCAGGTGGTGTCTGACTACCTGCCACTCCTGCCTCCCCCACCAGCTGCTTCCATCCCACTTGACTACGTGCCTTTCCCATTGCCTTCCTCTTTGGAACCCGGTCACTTCAGACAAGTGGGTCTTCTCTGTCCTCCAAGATGGTTCTTCCTGTCATGGATAACCTCTCCAGTAAGTCTAGGCAGGTCACGACCTCCTGCTCACCAACTGTCCCTCCTGCTACCAGTAATACAGTCCCTTTTAAACCAGGGCATTATAGAAAGAATTCCTACCTCTCAATTCGGAAAAGGATTCTACTCGAGGATTTTCTTGGTTCCCAGAAAAGAAGGGCCAGAGACCCATCTTAGACCTTTCAAGGCTCAAGCCTTTTTTAAAGGTGCTAACTTTCACACTGCTGAACCTGCCAGCTCTATTCCCTCTTAATTACAGAGGCTTCCTAGCTACTCTAGACATCAGGGATGCCTACTTACACATTCCCATAAGACCCACACACAGAAAACACTCAAGATTCTTAGTGGGCTCTTTCCATTTGCAGTTCTCTACTTTGTCTTTTGGCCTATCAACTGCACCCAGAGTCTTCACCAAATGCCTGGCTCCAGTAATGGCCTTTTGCAGGACAAAAGGGATACAGATATTTCCATACCTGGATGATGTGCTTTTATAGGCTGCCAGCCACAAAAACACTCCTAACTCATATCCAGTTTGTGGCGTCTCTTCTGCAGGCTCTTGGGTTCCATATAAACTTCCCAAAGTCCAACTTCACACTGACCCAAGACATTGTGTTCTTAGGGTGCAGAATCTGTACAGACTTGATGGAGGCATACCAGCCCCCAGCAAAGGTAAGTTCTCTTACAGATCACCTGCAAGGGATTCTACTCTTCCTTCATCTGACTGCAAGGCAGTACCTCAAGCTGCTGGGTTGCATGGCAGCTACCATTGCGATGCTACTCCTAGCTCGGTTACTCATGAGAAAACTGCAGTGGTACCTATGCTCTGTCTGGAAGCAGCACAGCCACCCACTGGGACACATTGTGCCCTTGCTTCCATGCCTAAAACAGGAGATCTTATGGTGGTTGACCCAGGTGAATCTCAACCAAGGACCCCCCCCCCCTCCAACCTTCTCAGGTCGTGCATACAGACACCTCAGACCTGGAGTGGAGGGACCACTCTCAGCCATCGTAAAGTACAGGCCTGTGGACATGCAGGCAGAAAACAGTGCCAGAGAAATGAGGGCAATCTTCCTAGCCCTTCAGACATTCACTCCTTTCCTTTGGAAGGGATCTCTCATGATATGCGCAGACAACACCACAGTCCTGTGGTATATCAACAAGCAAGGAGGGACCAAATCCTACCTACTATGGAGACTTGCTATACTAGTTTGGGAAGTAGCTACTTCCCAGGGAATTACCCTGAAAGTAGCATACGTTCTCTCTCTCCACAACTCCCAAGCATATTTTTTGAGCAGAACCAGCACAATCAATCACGAATGGATGCTTCACAGGGATATCTTCTTGGACATGGTCCACAGATGGGGGTACACCTAAAATAGACCTGTTTGCCTCCACACCAGGACACTGGACCCACAGGCACTGGCAATGGATGCCTTCACTATCTCATGGAAGGGGGGGGGGAAATACCTTTATGAATTCCTCTCCTTCCCTCTCATTCAGAAGGTCCTGCTACTCCACATAGTGGACCTTCTCACACAGCACAAGGGATCTCTAATCCACCCACATTAGCAGTTGCTACACCTGACCCTGTGGCAGATAGGCTAATGATCCCATATAGACACCTTTACAATGAGGACTTGCTCAATGTCCTGCAGGAGGCCAAGAAACCTAACACTAGAAAATCATACCTGCGTAAATGGAAACGGTTCATTACTTGGTGTCAAAATAAGCAGCTGGATCTGGTTACCAGTGACATCCCCTTAGTGCTGTCTTATTTGTGTGAGTTACTTCAGACAGTCTTGGCCTACTCATCTGTTAAGGCATACCTGTCTGCTATCTCTTCATGCCTGCCCATGGATCTTCCCTTGGCATCCAGGCTCCATTCAAAGCTCTTCCTTAAAGGAGTCCTACATCTCAGACCCCCCCCCCCCGGAAACCTACTGTTTCTCCTTGGGATCTCAACTATGCGCTGGAGAAGCTTACACTGCCACCCTTTGAGCCTGTTGATCAAGCTTCCCTAAAGCTCTGCACCTGTAAAACAGTCCCATCTAATGGCTATCACTTCAGCCAATAGGGTATCAGAGCTCCAGGCACTAATGGCTACCCCTCCCTTTCTCGTCTTTCATAAGGACAGGGTTACCCTCAGGACAAATACATCGTTCATGCCCAAGGTAGTCCGTGACCTGCCTCTCAATCAGGCCATCCACTTACCTGTTTTTTATCCAAACCCACAAGGAAGAAGTAAAATAATACCTCATTCCCTGGATGTTCACAGACAAGTTAGATTCTACCTCCACAGCAATAAGTCTATCAGAAAGACTGACCAACTTTTCATATCTTTCCACCCAAGGGCACTAGGGAGGGTTGTATCCAAACAGACTATTTCATCGTGGATCTCCAAAGCCATTACCTCCTGTTACCAACACCATAGTAAATCTCTTCAGGATACAGAAAGAGCCCACTCCACTAGAGCCATGGCATCCTCGGGGGCTTTCTTCAAGGGCCTGGACACCTCCTCTATCCTGCAGGCAGCCACCTGGTCTTCAATTCATACCTTCACCAAACACTACAAACTAGACCACATCTCTAGGTCCAGGGCAGGGTTTGCTAAGGGCTATCCTGCTGGGTTCCTGGAATCTGCTTCCATAACCAACCACCCTTTCTCAGTGAGCTTTGGCACCCACCCATATGCAGAATACTGCAACACAGGAATAGAAGGACATAGAAAAGTTGTGGAAGAACTTACCTAACCATAGATGTCCTTCTCTTCCATGTTGCAGTATTCCTACCCTCCCTCCTTCCCCTCTTATCAGCTATGTTTCCCTCTCTGGATGGCAGTGACATGACATTGAACTATTAGTACTGGCTGCGACTGGGGCCTTCAGTTCTGAGGGCTGGTACTGGACTTCGCTTTTATGGCCCATGTACTCTCGTCTAGACCTAACATCTCGCACACCTAGGAGGGACTGAAAGCTTTTGGATACTGGCCATATTTATGCAAGACTAGAAGGGTAAGCCCTTATGTAGAATACTGCAACATGGAAGAGAAAGACATCTTTGGTTATGGTAAGTTCTTATACAACTTTTGTTTCCTTTTGAGGAAATCCATTTTATGGGCACACATTGTAGGATGATGGATTTTTTTAAGTAGGATTGTGCTCAGGTCTCTGATATCCGTAAGAGGTTCTATGAGTTGTTGCCGTTGGAATCCTCTAAACCTACAGCTATTCCATCTGTTTCTGGCTGCATTGCTGGATGCTTTTTCCAATGCCTCTCATGCATCTGATTTTCTGTCCCCTGCTCCCAAATAACCTGACAGGTTTTAGAGAATGCCTGAGGATTGTTACTTCCTATATAAATGTCCTGCTGTTGACCTGTCTGTGTCTGTAGCCTGTGATAAGCTGTCTCAGTTGCCTCCTTCACCCAGGTTATTGACTTCTGACAAGTATGGCAGAACTATGGAAAGGTTGGGTAAGGAGGTTTACACATCTGCTACCATAGCTTTTAGGGCTATTAATTATCAGACCTGTATGTCTAAGTATGTGTTGCCTCCTCTTTCTCAGGCCTGTCAACTTTTTTTTGATTTTCAAGACTCTGAGGGTACAACTTCTTTCTTTGCTCGGGTCTTCCTCTTAAGTCATTCTATTAAATGTAGTTATGATGCAGCTGATGCCTCTTCTAGGGCTGCTGGTTTTGGTTCAGAGATGAGGAGGTATTCTTGGCTTAGGCTTTAACCTCTACCTGATGATATTAAAGCTAGGTTGATGGATGCAACTCTGGGAAAGCTGCTGCTGGTTTAAGTCCCTTCAGGATAAACGTAAGACCTTACAGGAGCATAAACGTGTTTGTTTCTCCTGTGCCTACATTTCAGAGAAACTACCCTAATAAGCCAGCCTTTGTTTGTAGGGAAACCTGCCCTTCTACTAAATGTTGGAAGAGTGGCAAATGGGCTACTTATGCTAAGGATGCTCAGTTTTCAGGGACTCTGAAGCTTTCCTTTCTAGACAAATCAGGTACTGTGCGAGTATTCATTCCTTCCCAGCCACATTCCTCTTTCTCTTCACTTATTTCTTTCTCTTCCTGTTTGGCTTCGGATCACTCAGGATTCTTTTGGTTCTGTCAATTATTCATCAGAGGTAATTCATGATGTGGAAATCCTGTCTTCCTTTTATGGGCATTCCTCAGCCTCCTCAGGAACAACTTCTCTTTTTCAGGAGGTTCTTCAAAATGTCTTGACTTGGGCTACTATTCAAGAAGTGCCTGTGTCCCAAAGTGTTCTATTCAAGACTGTTTCTAGTGCCCAGAAAAGTGGGCACTTGGAGAGCTATTCTAGATATCTCTCATCTAAACACTTTTCTAAAAGTGCCTTCCTTTTGGATATTGTCAGATTCTGTTTCCCCTCTTACTCCCTCAGGCCTATTTGTTGTCTCTGGAAATCAAGGATGCTTATCTGCATATTCCAATCCATCTTCTTTTCAGGAATTTGTGTTTCTCTGTTGCTTCCTGGCATTTTCCATTCTCTGCTTTGCCCTTTATAGATGTTCACCAAATACTTTCCTCCTGTGGTGATGTGGTGTATCAACAAACAGGGAGGAGCGAGACCTTATATTCTTTCCCAGTTTGCATTTCTGGATTGTGATCTTGATGTCCATTATCAAGTGACTCTTCAGACAGTTTATATCCCTTCCTGTCCGAACATTGTGGCAGTCACTATGACTAGGTCCTTAACCCAGTCCCATGAATGAATGCTTCACGGATGTGTTTAGGACATTATCCACCAGTGGAGTACTTCACAAGTGGATCTTTTTGCTTCAACTCTAAACAGAAAACTTCCTCCATTTTGTGCCAGAGTCCCAGGTCCTCTGGTGTGGAAAATAGATGCCCTCTCATTTTCTTGGAAGGGGATGTTTCTTTATGCATTCCCTCTCATTCAGAAAGTCCTGCTCAAGATTCAACAGGATGCTTCCAAAATCTTGTTGGAGGACTCCCTTTTGGCTGCAACACTGGATGTTCTTGGTGTTTCACTGTTGCAGTCATTACATTTGGGTAATCTGCTGGCAGGTTGCCCTCAGTTGGCCTGAATAACAAAGTCTTGGGTCCTGCATTGGTTGCTGTCTCCTCTTCCATGTCGTCAGGTCGTCAGGGGTATAAAACATGCAGCCAACACAATTTTATTCAGTCTTTCTTGCCGCTTGGTGCCTGAAGCAGAAGCAGTTCGAAAGTGCCGGTCGGCCGACTCCTGAAATTTTCGCATTCGAGTTTCAGAACCAAAGTCTTCAAATTAAAGCTAAGTAACCCTGTTGGGGGAACTTTTTCTTGCTCCTTACCGATGTCAGTAAAAGTTAATAATTACATTACTTGTGGGAAGCAAATACCTCATAAGTATTTTCATTTATACTGTATTCCTTGCCTAGGCCCAAATCATAACATGCCTTGCTGTCAGTTTTGTGCTAGATTTAACCAATGCACTATTAAGCGTCGGTATAGTCTTGCTTCTAAATATTTTGGATCAAGATTTAATTATCCTGAAATGTCGTTGGTTAGCAGTCCGACTACCGGAGTTCACAAAAAAACGCAAAGAAAAAGACAGACATATACCGTTGAGGTCCAAAACCGACGACGAAGCTTCTAAGCCAGTCACCGGTTCGCCGGTACTCAGTGAGGCACTTTTGCAGCCCCTTATACCCGCTACTTTTGAGTTGCAGGCCTCTACCGAGATCCATTCGGAGTCCGGTATGCTGCGAGATTCTCCGAGTATTGAACTTGCGGATGTCTCTCCCTTGGATTGGTCCGGAGCCGCTGAGCAGGCACCGGCTTCTGAGGGTGTTTTCAGGCCTCAACATTTTTATATAAAACTGACGCCAGCCTCAAAAACAAGGTCAAAAGCATCTTCTATGTCTAAAAAAGTGATGCATGAGCCATGTGCTCAGGCTCCTATGCCTAAAAAACAGATGATTAAAATGGATGAGGACATAATTACCTTGATCAGGCCCCCCCCCCCCCCCCCCCATGCTGAGGCCTAGGCAAGGCACTGATTATGAATCTTCAGATCAGGTTTCCATTTCTTCTGATTCCTTTTCTGATCAGGAATTTTCCATTCCACCCTATGAGGATTCTGATGCAGAGGAATCCATCCCATCTGCATCTCCTCCTGAGGATTACTGTCTTGGAGAAACTTTGCATACTTTAAGGGAACATTTTCACTGGGAGAGTCAGGACTTCTCTGAATCAAAAAAGAGGCTTAGGGATTTCCTTCTTCCTCAGCATAGGCCTTTGGCTATACCTCCTGTATTAGACATTGTTGTTGATGTGTTTTCGGAATCAAGCATGGCTCCTGATTCCCTACCTCGGGCTCCTAGTAAACCAGACAGATATTACAGGGTTCCTGACTCCCGCAAATTTCTATTAAAAAATCCAAGGGTGTTAAGGCCTCTACAGCCAAAAATCCTACCCCCTCTGATAGAGACTCCAGGGCACTGGATAGATGGGGAAAGAAGGTTTATATGTCTGCTACCTTGGCAATCAGAGCCTTAAACTGCCAGTTTCATATGCTTACATATCAACAGCATGTTATGGGCCTGCTGAAACAGAAAATTATGTTGATTTCTGATTGTGTGGAAAATAGAGTTACAAGAATTATTACATTCAGCAGAACAGGTTGGAAAGCATACTTTGCAATGTGGTTTTGATTCCTTGGAGGCCTCTTGCAGGGCTACAGTTACTGGATCTGTGATTAGAAGGCATGCCTGGGTCAAAGAGCAAAATCTGCCTGATCATGTTAAAGCTAAATTGTTGAATGCCCCCTTGCAGCATGACACACTGTTTGGTAATAAGGCAGAAGAGGTTTTAAAGAAAATGGAAGACAAAGCTAAATCTATGCAGACTGTAAAAGATTTCTTGCAAGTGCAGCCACCCAGGTACAGTAGGCACTGGCCTACTAAAAATTGGTCCTTTCCTGTGTCCAACAGAGCCTCTCAAGGCAAATCCAGATGCTCAAAAGGCTCCAGATACCAATCACAGGGCTCTTGCAGGTCAAAGCAATGGGGTGCCTCCACCTCCAAATCTGGAGGAAACAAAGGACAACATTACAGTAAGCAATCTCAATGACTTTCCTCTACCATCACCAAGCACTTAACCTTTGGCAGCCCCCTTAGGGGGAAAACTAGCACTTCATGCTCAAAATTGGCAGTTAATTACCCAGGACAAGTGGGTTTTGAACATAGTATCCCAGGGGTACAGATTTAATTTCCATACTTTGCCAGTTCCAAACGGATGGCTAGATCTGCCACAAAATCAGTGGGCAGAGGCTCAAACAAGTTACGTCCCTCATGGATATGAGGGCTATTCAACCAGTACCAGAAAAGGAAAAAGACAAGGTTTTTCAAGACTTTTCCTGGTACCCAGAAAAGACAATTCTTGGTGTCCAGTACTGGATTTATCGATTTTTGAACACGTTCCTGGACATTCCAAAATGCTGACTTTACAACAGCTACTGCCTATGCTGGGCAGAAATGCTTGGTTAGTGACTCTAGACTTAAAAGAGGCATACCTGCATATCCCAAGAAGGAATCATGCAGACGATACCTCCGCTTCAAGGCAGGTTTTTTGCATTACCAATTCTCTGCACTGCCCTTTGGCTTATGTACTGCGCCCAGGGTCTTTACAAAGTGCCTGGCACCAGTAGTTGCATTCTGCAGACAAAGAGGCATACGAATATATCCTTACCTGGACAACTGTCTCATTCAAGCAGAGGACAAGGACACTCTTCTTCAACATCTGGCATTTGTAAAAAGGCTTCTAACATGCCTAGGATACACAATAAATGAAAATAAATCCCAACTGGTACCCTCTCAAATTACATTCCTGGGTGCAAGCTTGAATACAACTGCCCAGATGGCTTACCTTACGCCAGACAAACAAAGGCAACTGACAATATACTTCAAACAGATGGCAACAAAAACCCAGTTATCTGCAAGACAAATTCTGCAGGCTTTGGGGTTCATGGCATCCTGCATGCTACTAATTCCATATGCAAGACTGCATATGAGGAAACTTCAGTGGTACCTAAAAAGTTTATGGAGCCAACATTGTCACAGTCTGGAAACAATGATTCCTGTCATTCCCTGCCTACAACAGGAGTTTCTTTGGTGGGCGGAGACATGTCACCAAAACGAGGGACTGTCATTTACTCTACCCTCTGCCACCCAAACACGAACTACAGACACATCAGACTATGCTTGGGGGCCCACCTGGCGGTGAGATGCATTCAGGACAAATGGAGCCCAAAACAAATGCATCTGCATATCAACCAGAAAGAGATGCTAGCTGTTCAGAATGCTCTGACAGCCTTCAAGGACTTACTTCATCCAGGACCATTACTAATAAAGACGGACAAACACCATGGTTATGTGGTACATAAACAAGCAGGGGGGTACACATTCCTACCCCCTTTGTAGACTAGCCATGGCGTTGTGGAACACAGCTTTGACTTACCAAATACATCTTCAAGCTCAATTCCTGCCAGGAAAACAAAATACTCTGGCAGACGACCTAAGCAGAAATCTTATGGACCCACACAAATGGAAACTGGATCCAAAAATCTTCAGCTTGTTAACACGGAAATGGGGGAGCCCAGACATAGATCTATTTGCCTCTCCCCAAAATTATCAGCTGAACAAGAATTCATCACAAAAAAGCATGGAAAGTGGATGCCCTATCCTTCAGTTGGAAAAATCTATCAGTATATGCCTTTCCCCCTCTACCTCTTCTCTCCAAGGTTTTACTAAGTCAGACAGGAAAAACCAAAAATGATCCTAGTTGCTCCAGACTGGCCTTGACAACACTGGTACCCACTTCTAAGAAATACGTCTCAACTCCCCCTTGGTACTTGCCTCAAATACCTCATCTACTGTCTCAGCAGAACAATCAAATTCTGCACACTCAGCTCCAAACTCTGAACCTTGCAGCATGGCTGATCATTTAATTATTCAAACAACACCTCTCAGTAAATCTGTGATGGATGTCATTTTGGAAGCCAGAAGGCCTAGTACTAGAAAATCTTATGCTGATAAATGGAATAGATTCTGTGCTTGGAACCAAGCACAAGGAAACAGACACAGCAAACCCCAATATTCCTCAAATTTTACAATATATGACTGAGATGCTTGACAAGGGCCTATCTTTTTCTTCAATAAAAATCCATGCCTCTGCCATCTCGGCTCATTACAACACAGAGCCTCCCCTCTTTTCTCATTCTCTGCTTAAACAGTATCTTGAAGGGGCCAAAAATTTAAGGCCTCCCAGAAGATCACCAACTCCTGCATGGGATCTCAATTTTGTGCTGGAAAAACTCACCTTGCCTCCTTTTGAACCAGCAGCTACTGCGGATATAAAGTTCCTATCTTGGAAAACAGCTTTTCTCTTGGCAGTCACTTCAGCAAGAAGGGTTTCAGAACTACAGGCTCTCATGGCTGTGGAGCCTTTTATTACATTTTACCCGGACAGGGTATCCCTCAGGACCAATCCTTCCTTTATGCCTAAGGTGATGACCAGTGTGGCTTTTAACCAGACAATATACCTGCTAACATTTTACCCAAATCTGCAGAACAAGGGGGAGCGGATTCTGCATTCTTTGGAGGTACACAGACAACTAAGATTCTGCTTAAACAGGACCAAATCTCTAAGAAAATCTGAGCAACTACTGGTAGCATATGCTGCAGGGTCAGAGGGTAAGGCTATTTCAAAGCAGACTATTTCGAAGTAGATAAGCCACTGCATTTGTTTCTGCTACTTGCACCATGGTAAACCTGTGCCCAAGGGAATCAGGTCACATTCCACCAGGGCTGCCTCTACCTCAGCAGTTTTTCTCAGAGGGGTTCCAACCAAAGACATTCTAGAGGCTGCTACTTGGAGCTCTGTTCATACCTTCACAAAGCATTATCATTTGCCTCTCTTCTCCAAATCCAGGGCAGGCTTTGCCATTGCAGTTCTGCAGGGCCTTATAGCCACTCCTAATGCTATGTAGTTCCATCCTCCCATCCATAGCTTTGGGATTCTACCCAAATGTAATGATTGCAACAGTGAAACACGAAGAACAATAGTACAGTTGTGTACACTTACCATAAATGTAGATGTTCGAGTGTATGCACTGTTGCAGTCCGGGTTACCCACCCACCACATCCCCCTTTTCTATAACTTTTCTTTCCTTCACTATATACTAAAGTCTTTGTGGTGTATTTGCTTTTAGATGAAGGTGTTTATGTTACTAAAAGTGCATTTACAGATATTTCTGTTTTATAGATATATATATATATATATATATATATATATATATGTATATATATATATTTATGTCTGCCTTTTTCTCCTCCTTTAGTTTCTAGATTTGAAGTTAAACCATTTTTAAACGAGTCCTTAGTATTGCTCCTCCCTGGAATCTTAATTTTGTTTTAGAGAAGTTGACTTAAGCTAATTTTGAGCCCGCTGCTTCAGTTTCCTTACAGCATTTCTTCCTGGAAGGCTGTTATTTGTTAGCGCTTACTTCTGCCAGATGGGTGTCTTGAGTTGCAGGCTTTTATGGCTTGTCCTCCTTTTTTTCATCTTTCATGAGGAAAGGGTGTCCTTGAGCACTAACCCTTCTTTTATGCCTAAGGTGGTTAATGAGCCATCACTGAATCAGTCTATTAATCTGCCTACTTTTTTTTCTCCTGTCCGCAGACTGACAGTGAGTGGGTGCTGCATCTTTGGACTCTGGGTTTATTTGGGTAAGACTAAGGCTATTAGAAAATCTGATCAGTTATTTGTTTCTTTTCATCCTAGATCTTTTGGACTTGCTGTATCCAAGCAAACTGTTACTACTTGGATTTCTAAGGCTATTTCCTTTTGGTACACTTTTCATGGCAAGAGCCTTTCTTCTTCAGTTAAAGCTCATTCTATTAGAGTTGTGGCTTCTCTGGGTACCTTTTCAAGGGTTTAGATGCTAATGCCATTCTTGAAGCAGTTACCTGGACTTCTGTGCATAGCTTTACCAAGCACCAGAAGTTGGATGGTATCTCTAGAACTAGGGCTGGTTTTGCTAGTGCCATTCTTCATGGGTTTTTAGGGGGGTTGTTCTGCGCCTTCCCCCTCCCAAGTTTCCTCAAGCTTTGGAACTCTTACATCTGTTAAGAATACTGCAGCAGTGAATGTAAGGAAATAGTGCAGTTGTGTAAAATCTTACTATAATGCTAGATGTCCTTGCCTTCACTGCAGCAGTATTCGCTCCCTGCCTTCATCCCATTAGTATTTTGCCTTGTACAGGTTACTACTTGGATTTCTTGGACTGTGCTCCTACTGGAACATTGAGTTCTGAGTATGGTAGGACTGAATGTCACCTTTATGCCTTATGCTACACAAGGAGCATTTGGGTGACATTCGGCATACCTTTTAAAAGTAGCAAGTAGTCTTTGTTAGACTGGCTGGACGTTTGGGCTTCCACGGCAGGGAATCCCAACCGTTAAGAATACTCCAGCAGTGAAGGCAAGGACATCTACCATTATGGTAAAATTTTAAACAACTGTACTTTCTTTACAAAAATACAGAAAAGTTATCTCCACTCCATACCTCTCAACTGTCCATATTTTTGCCTCATACATTTGGTCTGTTCTACATAAAATTTTTAGTTTTCTTGCATATCTCTGAGGATTGAAGTCACTAAGTAGTGACCGGCATTTGAGATTCAGACTTCATATCCTTCAGAAAATGCATGGAAACAGAAACGCTATTGTTTCCAAGTCTATAAGAGCAATATTTAATTCTGTTACTATTTTGCGGCTTTTGTCTCCTCCTCAGTTTGCTCTTTGTAAGAAGCAATACAAGAAGACAGTTGCTTATAGTTATAAAATAGTCTGTCTGTGGGATAGTTAATCTAATTTCCTAAACATTCTTCACTGTAAATACCTACAGTAACATGTTCAGTATCGCTGTTATGTGTTGTCATATTTTCACTGATTTGCTAAACTGTTACAGGCTTTCTTTTGTAAGCCTCTGCCAATAATGAGCTCTACCCAACTGGAACTTTCCGTATAACAAATAAAAGTAAATAATGATGCTGCCATCCTTTTTTAGTGACTGTTTCTGCATGATATGTAAACTCTTTGACAGATGTAAAATGAAAGGCAGTATTTAATTTTTCTCAACATTTTACCATTTTCAAACATGCCAGCAGAGAATGTTTTTTCTGTCTTAATAAATTTTAACACAGTATATATTAAGTAGCAATTCAAGTATGTTAATCGTATCTGTGCATTTGGGCAGTACTCAGTGTTGTGAACCGCATAACCACTAACTGCTTTTCCCCATCACACATTATTTTTCATGCTACCTGACTTCCCTACCTTGCATTTGTTGTTAACTCATTAACCCCGAGTGCTGTCACTTAGCGCCTCTGTGCTTAAATCCGAGCGTGCTATGAGATGATAGCAATTGCTTGATATTACACTCGACTGCTTTCCACAAGCGCGGTTAATTTTAAAGTCTTATTTGAACTGTACTGTTAACAAATTCATTGAAAAATTAACTGAACTTTGGTTTCAGAGTGGAATTAACTGACGCTCCCACTGGACATTTTTGAGAAAATAGCTTTGTCATGTACATTGTATCTTCCACTGACCACAGAAAGTCGTTTCTATATGCATTTCAGCAGGCAAGTGGTGGCAACCGATCAGATTCTTGCAATTCAAGCCACCACTTGCATAACGCTTCCACCCCCATACCTAACTTTTCCTGGTTGTGTCCAATAAATAAAGGGTCCTTCAGTAGCATTTCCCTTTCTTTTTTCTGTAATTACAGAATTTACCTGGATTGCTACGGGTTCTCTCGATTTATTTTGTGTGCTGATCAGTTCGCAAGGCTGGAGATCATGTCTAGAAGAAATGCTGAGATAGTATCTTTGAAGAAACGCTGAAAGTCAAATAAGTAGAGTAGAGCTGCAAGAGAGATCTTACTTTTATGTTCAGGTAAGTTGAGTACAGCCCTCAACAATCATTCTAACGTGTGCTAGCCCTGTACTATGCAATTCCCGTGTTTCTTTGTGTTTTTTTTTTTTTTTGTCAGTGTAGTAATGCAATGTGTAATACCCAGCTGTGCAATCTGCCAGAGGTGTAAGGAGAAACTCACATCCTAGCTTATCTCCTTGCTAAAATCCTGGAGTTTTTCCTGTGAAGTAGACCGTGACATCAGGAATTCAGATACTAACATCCCCCTGCTAAAATGTGACTGCTGCTAAAGCTCTTATCATAAACTCAGTCTCATCTTCAGATAAATGATATGTAATGCGATGGTTATGTGACGGTTTCTGTTTAAAATTAGTTCAGACTGGTAATCCCATGTGATACCACAGTTGTCATCAATCGTTCTGCCAGCCCTGTTCTTTTTTTGCAAGTGATCACATTACAGAATGTAAATAAACCTTCTGCAGTGTTTTTAGCCTCTCTTGAGTGAAGAAATGTATGCATATCTCGTTTTCAGAATGTAGGTGGGATAAAGCAGTCCTCAAGCCTGTTTTTTCGATGCAGTTTATTGCCATCATACTGGTGTTCTTCTGTAACGCGATAGTTACTCTAACATGAAAATGCAAGCGATTGCATTACAGAACATAAAAAAAAAATATGCACTGGTTTTTAGCTTCTCCAGACTTACAAAACTCTGCAGTATTTTATAATATCAGCTAGAAATAAATACTTAATTTGATGTTAAGTTGATGTATATATTTTCACAATGGTACTAGGCTCCTGCACCTATTTGTTTACATTGAAGACCATCTACTGCCGGACAGTGAAAGTTTCCATATCTCCAGATGGTATTTTACAGGAGGTGGGAATGTAATTTGCAAGTAAATTATAGTTTTAATCCTTCAAGAGACATTAAGAACTTTTGCACATAAATAACTAATGCTGTAAAATGTTGGTGATCATGTTCATAATTAGGGTTGCAACCTTTCATTGTGGCTAAAACTGGAGTAAAGCCACACACCTCGCATCACCAGTAACCCTGCCCACCCCACCCCCTCTCCGGCCATATTCCACCCGTTTTGTGATTTCACAATTACACCACCTGGCAGGGAATGCCCTCTTTTTCCGTTCCTGTTGCATGTTTTCGGATGATTTACTATGTTTTTCTGTAAAGAAAACATAGTAAATCAGCCAGTTTACAAACTCCAATAGTCTCTTTTTTTTTAAACAGAATACCGGAGTCTGTACGGTGATTTCTGGACTACTGGAGAATCGGTTTGATTTACGGATAGTCTGCAAAAAAAACGGAGGGGTGGCAACCCTATTCATAATTCTGTGTCTGATTGCCTCTGCCAGCTCACAGTATCCTACACATTAGCAACCTATTTGCACACAGTGTAGTCCTGTAGGTCTTATTTTCTGAAAGTAACTTCTTGGCATCTGAATGACTTGCCTGACTTTTTTATTTCTGTCTCCTGGTTACTCTTTCCATCCTATTTTTTTTTTTTTCAGCCTGTCATCTTTTCACTGGTTGGACTGAAAAGTCAAGAAATTTGAGACTGCTATATTTATATTTTAAGATTTTTTTTTATTTTTATGGATTGCATTACATAGTTTTCACTTTGCTTTTCTCAAGTCATACCTTCTTCTAGAGCTTTTGAGGTTTATTAAAGTGAAAAGGAGCTGTGTTTGAAACCTCATGTAAATGTTACATACCTTATATATTGCCACATATAATTTTCACTTTGATTGCCCTCTCCCTTCACAGCACAAGTAATGGTTTCTCCAGTTTTCACTGGAGAGATCACACTCCTGTGCCACTGAGTGCATGAAAACCACACCCTCCCCCCAAGGCATTGCGGGTGGGTGCCATGCACCTTCACTCTTCCTTCTCCACCAGTGCTGGGACCACTAATCGAACCCTTGATGTCCATTTACTCAACTATGCTGTGGAGCCAGACTAACAGTTATAGAATCTTTTGAAGTTTCAGCACCATTGGCTAGATTATTTAGTTGGATGCTGGTTTGATGTTTGAAATATTTGATGAAAAATTTTAAAAAGTGTGCTTGTTAGTCTAGCACTGGGTAGTCTTTCTCCTGATGTTTTTACATATTCCTAAGGCTTCAACATCCAGTAGTAAATAATTTCAGAGAGCTAGTTCAGAACCAGATTTTTGGAAAACAAAGCTATGCTGTTCATGTCCTAAAACTGTTAAAATGTTTTGATTTATGGACTACATAATGGTGTCTTCTGTGTCTGGATTAAGATTTCTTTTTTCTGAGCATTTCCAGTGACTATTGCCCGTAATGCCACATAATGCTTTCCTTAGAAAATGCATGCTAATGTGAACAGTCTTATGCAAGCAATGTTTTTTTAGCTTCTCTGGGGTGAGGAAATATGATTTACATTTATGGCTTGCATTCATAATCTGGGTTTATTGAGGATGAATGGTTGACAATATAATCAAATGTTAGTTGCTATGTGACAGTTTGTCTAACCGAGCAAGCTGTAATCCCATTTGATGCCACTGATGAATTATTTTGTAAAGACATTATTTTTTGCATAGTTTTTCTTGTGCTTCCTAACCAGTGTGTCTAACGCTTTGTGTCTCAACCTAGAGCCTTTGTACAACTTGTTTGCATTAACTGGCAGTTCTGTAGATTAATAACACTTTTGCATTACCAGTTATGGAGGGGCTAGAACCATGTAGCTCTGTTTATTTACCTTATTGTGGACATCAAGATTCTTGCCTCATTGTGTCATGGAAGTTTTGGTTTTCCGTTTAAGTTATTCATGAGTCACATCATATCCTACACGAAATGCATACTATTACTAATGTAAAACTTGATGTGTTTGGATCTACTGTTTATGAGAGAAGATGCACAATTCTGACGTGTTGCATGTAACATAAGTTGTGGTGGAGGCAGCGGCAAGGTTCTGATCAGTTTTGTTAGGCACACAGGTTGTCAAATGTTGCTTCCTGGGTTTGTTCATGCTATTTATGAATTTCTCCAATGTTGTTGAGTTACTCTGGTAAATTATTGGTTATACTAAGAAGTAAATGGTTTATCTTCCATGTCATCCTATTTACTTTTTTCTGTCTTATGGCTTAGCAGGTTGTATATGAAAGGTTCTGAGGTATTATCGAAGTGAGTACACCAAGGAACACGCTATTTCTGTGTCCAACTATATTTAGGTAGCAGAAAAGGCAATTTCATGGGAATGTTGTGGTGAAGACCTTTACTGTTTGTTTTATTTCTCAGTTTATTTGTTTTCATTAGGACCTTAGGGTTTCCTGGTATAGGCTCTCTTGGGGAATCATAATTTCTTCATGGGAGTTGATAATGGTTCCAAGCTTGCAGTGGTCTCTAATTTTGATCTAACAGAGGATAATGTTCTATTTGACAACACAAAATTAAATGCCAAATAGTGTACCACTGTGAAATGAAAATATTTTGCATGGTTTGATGGATTAAGGTGCTGGAAAAAAGGGGGTATATAGACTGATGATGTATGACGATAAAGGAGCCTACCTAATGTGATGTAAAAGAGTATCCAGTTGGGCATTTTATTGTCCTGAGTGCCGGCTGTGTTATTGTAAGAACACATATTCACTGGCATAATGGTGGCATGGTGCGACAACCTGTTCTGTGTCCCAGTCTGTTCTTTATTAGAATATATGGCATAAATAGCATAAGTTATCTTTGGCTCAGGTTTCATTTTTGATCTATATTAGTGCGAGTCTCTTCCGCGGTGGTGCAGTGATAGTGTTGTTGCCTCACAGCAAGAGGTCCTCCCGTTCGATTCTCGGCTGGAGTGCGGGGAGGGCCTTCTGTGTGGAGTCTGCATGTCCTCCCCGCGGTTGGGTGGGTGTTCGAAAGACATGTGTAAATGGGCGTGCCTTTGTTGAAGGTTGAACTGGAGTTCCACTGTGGCGACCCCTAACCGGGAAAAGCCAAAAGACAACAACATTAGTTTGAGTCTTTATGTCCTAAGGCCTTGGCCTCTCACAATGTTCTTGTATATATGGGGAGGGTGCATGCTGTCCCCATGTAGTAAATTGTTCTTTTTACATGTTTAGAAACACACTCAATACCAGAAATTAAAAGTAGAAAGAAAAAAACGGAGAAATAAGCCGAAGTGCGAAATTCTCATTCATCCACACTGGGCTTCTTCAGACTGAATATGCTTTTAATAGCAACTTAAAACACATGCCTGCATAATTAGGGATGTAACCTTTTCCTTTTTAGGAAGGCTACAAAATCAGCTGCATCATTCAAACAAGGTGGATAGCAGGCATTCAGCCTAACCTGCTACTCATATTCTTTCCACCCAAGTTCTTTTTCTGCATTAAACTTGCATTCTACATTTGACACTTCATCTAAAACAAAATTTAAAATCGATTTCACATGCACTGTTTTTATAATGTTTGCCTAATGCATTTCTCTCATCTGTAATACTAACAGCATACTTATGCTCATATATCCGTCTATTTAATTCCCTTGTTGTACGTCCCACATAAAATGCTTTGCATGACAAACATACTGTTAAATAAACTATAAATCTTGATTTGCAAGTATACCTTTTCAACTGAATGTGATGACCACCAAATCATAATTTCTTGTGTCAGTCAATAAAAAATTGCATAAATTACAACTCAAGCATTTATACATTCCAGGGCTAGCACACTTTTTCAGGGGGGAATTTAATTTACCTTAAAAAAATTTTTTAAACTTTTCCCCTTCTTTTGTACACAGACTGGTGCTTCTCCTACAATTTTTGCAACTTCAGAAATGGACTTAAAAATCTTCCAATTATTTGTAATAATATTTTTGATGGGTTGCTATATATTTAGTGTTCTAGCCTGTATTTTTGAAAGTTGGATGAAGCATCATATCCAACATGAAAGCACTTACTGGGTTTAATAAATTTTATTTACATGGCACTGTGCTTGTGCCTACTTTGTTTTATTACTATGCGAAATATAAGTAGGTACTGGTACTATTCTCACTGCATCCACGGCAAATCTGGGTATTGCCGTGGAGATTCTTTACATAACTATAAAAGGCCTTGTCACTGTTTTTTCTATCTACTGCAATTCTGTTTTATAGCTAGCTTTAGAGAATTTGATGAGGGATCTCAAGTTTTTGTTGATTCTGATAAGGGAGTTTTTCCGGTCTTGGGACTTAATCTTATTCTGCACCAGTGTCCTCCTCCTGTTGTATAGTTTGTTTATGGCAGGGGACCACCACATTTGCTTCCTTTTTTTAGAGGAGAGCACCTAGGTTCTATTGGGTATGGTGAGATCCATGCATTTGTGTAAGTGTTCGTACAGTGCATTAGTGTATGATTCAGCAGTCATGCAACTATTCTCCATTTGCATGGGTGTCGTGAAGTTAGCCACCTCTGTTTTTAGTCACCTAAAGTTAGCTTTGGAGAGGCTTTTCATGGTGGTTACCTTTGTGGGGGGGGGGGGGGGTTGGAGTCACAGTTTGTGGTCAGATATAATCAGGGAGGAGTTGTCTGTTGGTGTAGAGCAATGGTCGCCCCTGTTAGTAATGACCAGGTCATGGATGTTACTACCTCTAGTGGGGATAAGAACGAGCTGGTCCAGGGCATTGGAATAATGAACTCCAGGAAATGTTAGGCAAGTGTATTAGTACACGAGTAGTTTTCTCAGTTAATGGAGGGGTAGTTGAAGTCTCCCAGTATGAGGGTGTTAGGTTGGACTCTCCAGGGTGCTTAGGAATGTGGAGTGCGTGTCTTGGGACATGGTTGGGGACCTATAGCAGGCTACGACCTGAATCACTGTCTTACCCAATGTTAGCTGCACCTGAAGTATCTCTGATGTGTTATGGTGGGCTACCAGTTTGAAGGTGTACGCATCCTTTATGAATATGGAAACACCACTGCCTTTGGAAGTACGGTCCAAGTTCTGGGGCTGAAAGGTATGGAATGAGTTATAGCCTGGTAGTTCAGAGGAACTTTCTGCTGCCTTGAACCAGGTCTCTGTTACAGCACAAATGTCGACGTTCTCCATTTTAAGGAGTGCTTTGAGTGAGAGCATTTTGAGATTTAGACTTTTAGCATTGAGCAGCATGACCCTTAGATAGCATTTGTTTGTAGGTGTTAGGGTGGTAATTTGGTCTTTGGAACACCACCTAAAAAGGGCACTATAGGGTTGGTCCAGAAGCCCAGGGGTGACAGATGCAGGCCATCTCTGGCAAAGCATCGAGGTGCATCAATAATGTCATTCCAGACCGACAGATACTGGATCCCCTTCGAATGACATGAGAAACATCCAATTGTTGAAATCATTTTCTGCTTGTACTGTGGTATCATTCTGGGTGATGGTAGAATGCTGCTCAGGGCTAGGGTCATTGGAATTTATTAGGCTAATGACCCTAGGGCCCTTACAATCATAGCCAAGTTCTTACCCTTATCTACACGATCAGCACCTATTGCCCCTGTCCAAGAGGGACACAGGTGGGACCCTGTGGTGAAGTTAATTTATTTAATTTTTATTACATTTGTTGACCGGGATAGTCCGACTGGATACATGTCCGTTTTCAGTGGACGCCTGGGGAGAAAAGCTCCAAAGATATACAAGAGTCATATACTCGAATGTGATGCATGATACACAATCTGTCATAATTACGCAAGTATGTAGATTAACAGTTATGTCCCAGGCTGAGTATTACACTTAGTAATAGGTAAGGAGCTAGTCAGGATTGGAACAAGGACAAAGCCAGTGTGTCTTAAAATATAGTTTGAGACTGTTTTTGAATAGAGTTGAGAGGGTTCTAGAGTAAGATCTGCAGGAAGGGAGTAATGGGATGTCCTTCAAGAATGCAACTGCAGTCCTTACATATGGGTTGTCCTGCCTCAGGCAGCCCTTCGGTCGGCCGGATTCCAAAGTCTGGGTCCGGCGTCGGCTGATGTCGCCTCTTCCCCGACGTCAGAGCGGCTGGGGTATAAAAGCATCAGTCGACGCCATCTTCCCAAGTCTTTCTTGCCACACGGTGCCCAAAGCAGAAGCAGTTCGCAAGTGCCGGTCAGCCAGCTCCTGTGTTTTCAGTTACCGAAGTCATCAAAAAGCTAAGTACCCCGTTGGGGAACCTTTTCTTGCCTCAGCCGATGTCAGATAAAACTGCAAAAGTTAATAACTGTTTGTCTTGTGGTAAACAAATACCTCATAAGGACTTCCATTCTTACTGCCTTCCCTGCCTTGGCCCAGACCACGACGTCTTGGCCTGTACTGCCTTTGCTTGCTTCAATAAGCGCACTCTCAGGCGCCGGGCAGAATTTGCTGAAGACTTTTTTGGGGAAAATTACTCCTATATCATGCTGTCGGAACAACCGACAACACATATTTACAAAAAACGGAAGGACCGGGACCGACATTCTCGGCCCGCAACTTCCTCCGACACCACGCCAAAACCTACCGCGAGTGCATCGGTCTCTTCGGAGGTGGTAATTCAACTGCGCTAGAACGACGACACCACTTTACCACTCACTTCGGTTCCGGAGGCTTCCCCGGTGCCAGTTGTTGATTTTCCTCCTGAAACCGAAGCCCAAGATTTGCCTGTCACCATACCGGTGGACAAAGTTACTCCTGCACCTGGGGCGGCTAGGCCTCCGGTGTCTATGTCCATCAAGGCTTACACACGTGCTAAGGCTGCCAGCCAGGCTAAGTCTCACCCTTCTAAATCTTTTTCCCAGGGTCCCACTTCTGATAAACAGATCATGACTTTAGCTGCAGATCTAATTTCTTTAATCAGAGGCTCTCAGGCTCATAAAGACAGAGGTTCTCGGCCGCCTGCAGACAAAAGGCCTAGGGTTGAGCAGACAGATACCTTTTCCTCAGATGAAGCCTCTGGTGACTCAGGCCATTCAGATTCCCCGGAAGAATCCTTCCAGGCTTACGAGGATTCTGATGCTGATGAATCTATTCCCTCTGCCTCTCCTCCTGAGGATATTTCTTTCGGGGAAATTCTCCACTCCATGAGAGAGCACTTTCAGTGGCAGGGCCAGGATTTCTCCGACTCGAGGAAAAGGCTTCGTACTTTCCTTAAGTTACCCCAGCACAGGCCTTTAGCTATTCCTCCAGTGTTAGATGTATTGGATGATGTGTACTCAGACTCCAGTACTTCTCCTGATTCTCTCCCTCCTGCTCCTGTCAAACCAGACAGATACTACAGGGTTCCTGAAACTCATAAACATCTCTTTAAGGCCCATTCTGTTGATCTAGAAACTATTTCCTAGGGGCCCAAAGGAGTGGCCACTTCCACGGCCAAAAACCCTTTGCCCGCAGACAGGGAATCTAGGTCCCTGGAGAGGTGGGGCAAAAAAGTTTATACCTCAACCACCCTTGCCATGAGGGCACTTAACTGTCTTTTTCATATATTTCAGTATCAGGATTTCTTGATGGATGATTTGCAGAAAAAGTTAGCCTCTCCTGAGCCTTTAGATAGAAAGGCCTTGCAGGATTTGGTTCATAATACACAGCAGGTTAGCAATCATTTTCTTCAGTGTGGTTATGATGCATTGGAAGCTTCATGTAGGGCAGCTATGACAGGGGCCGTCATACATAGGCATGCTTGGTTGAAAGAACAGGCATTGCCAGATCATGTTAAAGTAAAGCTTCTATATGCACCTCTGGAAAAACACAAGCTATTTGGTGCTAATGCTCAGGATGTGTTGAAATCAATTGAGGAAAAGGCTAAATCAGTACAAACAGTCAAAGATTTCCTCCAGGTTCAGCCACCAAGGTTCAGCAGGAATTGGCCTTCGAAGAATTGGTCCTTTCCAGACACTGACAAGTTCCAAAGGGGAAAAAACAGGCGTGCTCGAGGTAGAGGGCAATACCGAGGCTCCTACAGGGGCCGCCAATGGCAACCGACTAATCAGACAAGTGGCGCAGGGACTTCTACTGCTCCACAGGGACGATCACAATGACTTGACTTTGACACCGCCGACCAAGGCTCAGAGAAGCACCTTTAGGTGGAAAATTATCCTTATTTTCAAAAAATTGGCACGTTTTAACAAAGTACACCACCAACCTCTTCCTGCGCATAGGTATTGCACGGCCCCAAAGAAAGCATACCAACAGACAAACAACCGGAGCCAGCAAACAGTGATCAATAAATCTGTATTAAATTAGTAGCATCATAGCAGAAAAATAATCATACCGGTTTCGGCTGGTAAGTTACACAGCCTTCATCAGTGTATCAAAAATCACAGTATTTCCTGCTACTTAAATATGTGGGGATACATTCTCATTGGTAGAAACATTATAAATGCTCATTAAGTCCTGGAGGGAAAAGCCCACCCAGCTTGATGATCCACTTTTTTTCTTTTCTATTCAAAATCTCATGCCAACCAATTTTGTTTCTACGGTCACCTTGAATCACATCTATAATAACAAATAAAAATAATGCTGATGGGTGTGATAACTGGTGTTTATACAATGCATTTGTGAGCTTTTTCTGTTTAATATTACTATAGTGTTCAGAGATACGTAACCTTAAACATCTGGAAGTTTGCCCAATGTAAAATGCACCACATTTGCATGTGGCCATGTAAATGGCCCAATCAGTGCTACAATTGCATAACATGTTAATATCAAAGACCTTTTCACAGTTACGACTTGAAAATTCCTTGGTACTACATATGTATTTACAGTTTACACAATGTCCACAGGGAAAACAACCATACAGACTATGTCCAGAAATAGTAGTTTGTATTTTATTCCTGCCTCTCGTATCACTAGTTTTGTAATGGTTGAAATAAGATTTCAGGTTTTTACCATTTCTATATGAAAACATACATTTCTGGGGAATAGTCCTAGCAACATCTGGGTCACTCTGCAAAATGTTCCAATGACGCTGTACAATATTGACAAAACCGATGGTATTCCTCCCATATGTTGTTATAAGTCTGAGTGGTTTGGATGGTGCATTATCCTTCTCCTTATCCTTATATTGAAGTAACTGACTACGCTCCATGCCTTGTACCTGCCTCATAGCATTTGCTACAACCCCTGCCTTATAACCTCTTTGCTTAAACCTATGTCTAAGGTCCTCCGAATTTTTATGATATGTAGAATATTGCGAACATATCCGTTTTGTCCTGATGAATTGGGATTTCGGGATGTTATTAGCTATGTGTGGAGCATGAAAACTTGAAGCATGTAACAATGAATTGTACTGGGGGAATTTTCTATAAGTCTCACTCTCAAGCGTGCCATCAGGGAGTTTCCGTACAACCACATCCAAAAAAATCATCCTGTGGGTATCATGCTGTTCCGTAAACCCAAGACCCCATTCATTGTTATTCAAATACTCCACAAAAGCCAGCAAACTAGACTCATCACCTCTCCACACTAGCCAGATATCATCAAGATATCGTCTCCAAATATCCATATCTGAAAGAAAATTATTTCTGGTGGAATCAACACAAGCTATTTGGTGCTAATGCTCAGGATGTGTTGAAATCAATTGAGGAAAAGGCTGAATCAGTACAAACAGTCAAAGATTTCCTCCAGGTTCAGCCACCAAGGTTCAGCAGGAATTGGCCTTCGAAGAATTGGTCCTTTCCAGACACTGACAAGTTCCAAAGGGGAAAAAACAGGCGTGCTCGAGGTAGAGGGCAATACCGAGGCTCCTACAGGGGCCGCCAATGGCAACCGACTAATCAGACAAGTGGCGCAGGGACTTCTACTGCTCCACAGGGGCGATCACAATGACTTGACTTTGACACCGCCGACCAAGGCTCAGAGAAGCACCTTTAGGTGGAAAATTATCCTTATTTTCAAAAAATTGGCACGTTTTAACAAAGGACAAATGGATTCTGGACATAATAGACAAAGGTTACAGGTTCCACTTCCATACCTTACCAACAAGACAAGGCATGTCAAACCTGCCACAAAATCAAAGGGCAGAGGCACTCATATAAGTTTCAAAGTTGCTACAAATCAAAGCAATAGAAAAGGTTCCTCCTCAGGAACAAGGCCAGGGATTCTACTCAGGACTGTTCCTTGTTCCAAGAAAAGAAAAGCAATGGAGACCTGTACTGGACTTGTCCGCTCTAAACACTTTTCTCATTGTGCCAAAATTCAAAATGCTGATGTTACAGCAAATTCTTCCCATGCTGGGCAAGGGGTCTTGGCTGGTTACTCTGGACCTCAAGGAGGCATACCTGCATGTCCCAATCAGACACAGTTGCAGAAGATACCTCAGATTTCTTGCAGGGTCAGAGCATTATCAATTCTCAGCATTGCCTTTTGGCTTATCTACTGCGCCCAGAGTATTCACGAAATGCCTGGCATCAGTAATTGCACACTGCAGACTCCAGGGGATACAAATATACCCTTACCTGGACGACTGCCTTATACAAGCGGACAGCAAGCAAGCCTTGATAAGAAACTTGAACTATGTCATTAAACACTACAGGCTTTGGGATACACAGTCAACATTCAAAAATCAAGACTACTGCCATCCCAACAAATAATTTTTCTAGGAGCCAAACTGGGCACAAACTCGCATATGGCTTTCCTCACAGAAGAAAAACAAGAACAATTACCAGATTACTTCAAAAGCCTAGCAAAGCACACCCAGATGACTGTAAGGAAAATCCTGCAGGCCCTGGGTTTCATGGCATCTTGCATTTTTCTGATTCCACTGGCAAGACTACACATGAGAAAACTACAGTGGTACCTAAAAAATTTATGGTCTCAACACGGCCACAACTTAGAAGAAATTATACCGCTCATTCCATGTCTACAAAAGGAATTCTTGTGGTGGGCACAAGCAAGCCAGCTAAACAAAGGCATGTCTTTCAGCAAACCTCACACAAGCCAAACCATTACAACAGACGCCTCAGATCATGGATGGGGGGCGCACATGGAAGGCAGATGCATGCAAGGGCAATGGGCTCCCCGGGAAGTGCATCTGCACATCAATCAAAAAGAGATGTTGGCAGTGATTCATGCTATCGAGGCTTTCGGAAAATTTCTTCAGCAAGGTCATCTGCTAATAAAGACAGACAAACACCACTGTTATGTGGTACATAAACAAACAGGGAGGCACTCATTCTTACCCCCTCTGCAGGTTAACAATGACTCTTTGGGAAAAGTCCCTGAAACTGAACATACAGTTGCAATCCCAGTTTCTTACAGGCAAGGACAATATTCTGGCGGACAGTCTAAGCAGAAACATCTTGGACCCGCATGAATGGATGTTGCATCCAGACATTTTTTCACAAATAACTCATGCATGGGGGAGGCCGGACATAGATCTCTCTGCCTCACACCTCAATCATCATCTAAAGTTCTGCTCGAGGACACACCATCCTCAAGCCTGGAGAATGGATGCTCTCTCCTTCAGCTGGAACTCTCTAACAATCTATGCATTCCCACCTCTACTATTAATGACCAAGGTGTTACTGAAGATCAAAGCAGAACAGCCAAAAGGCATTTTGATAGCTCCAGACTGGCCAAGACAGCACTGGTATCCATTACTAAGGAGCATAACTCGCACCAAGCCGTGGCCCCTGCCTCAATGGCCTCTGCTTCTGACTCAGCACAATTACAGGACGGTTCATCCCAACCTGCAAACATTGCAGCTGACAGCTTGGAGGGTTCCATGACTTCTCCCCATATCTCTCTCTCCAAGAAAGTTCAAGAGATCTTACTGGAAGCAAGCAGACCTTCCACCAGAAAAACTTACTCAGCCAAATGGAAGAGATTCAACATCTGGAATGCCAACAAGGGTCAGGATGCATCAGTAATGAGCATCCCACAGATACTAGAATACTTGGCAGAAATGCTACATAATGGCCTTTCATATTCTTCTATAAAAATACACGCTTCAGCAATTTCAGCAAAATACAACAGTGATCCACCTGTGTTTTCACATCCTTTGCTAAGACAGTTTCTAAGAGGGATAAAGAATGTCAAACCTCCCAGAAAACCACCAGTGCCTGCATGGGACCTCAACTTCGTGTTGGAAAAATTAACTCTTCCTCCTTTTGAGCCAGCAGCATCTTCAGAATTGCAATTTCTCTCCTGGAAAACAGTTTTCCTGTTGGCAATTACCTCAGCAAGAAGAGTCTCGGAGATACAGGCCCTCATGGCAGTACCTCCATTTCTCATTTTCCATCAGGACAGAGTTTCTTTAAGAACCAATCCTTCATTCATGTCAAAAGTGATATCCAGGGTGTCTCTAAATCAAACAATCCACCTGCCTACCTTCTTTCCCAATCCTCAAAATAAAGGAGAAAAGCTGCTGCACACTTTGGACATGCACAGACAATTGCGCTACTACTTGGACAGAACAAAAGCCAACAGAAAGTCTAACCAACTGTTTGTAGCTTACGCTGCTGGAGTACAAGGAAAGGCAATTTCCAAACAAACAATTTCAAAATGGATTGGACATGGCATCAGATTCTGTTACTCTTTCCATGGAAAAGGTGCGCCAGCCAATATCAGGCTACACTCCACCAGAGCTATAGCCACCTCCACAGCCTTTCTAAGAGGGGTGGCTACAAAGGACATTCTAGAAGCTGCTACATGGAGCTCCGTGCATACATTTTCCAAACACTACAACCTGCCTTTATATTCCAGATCCCGAGCAGGCTTTGCTTCGGCAGTCCTGCGGGGCATTTTAGCTACACCATCTTTATCTTAGATCCTACCACCCCCAGCTTGGCTATGGTATTCAACCCATATGTAAGGACTGCAGTTGCATTCTTGAAGGACATAGTACAGTTTTGTACCTACCATAAATGTAGATGTCCGATAGATATGCAACTGCAGTCAGGTTTTCCCTCCCTCCTACCCCTCTGTAAATTCTCCTTTTTTGGTCCACTTCCCTTTTTCAAATTAGCTGGGGAAATCTGTTATAGTGTATCTGTTTATTACTGTTGTGCATGTCTGGAATTTGTTATCCAGTCTCTAAATTTAGCCTTCCTTGGAGGGCACCTGGCATCTGGGGCAAGAAACACTGAAGAAGATGGCGTCGACTGATGCTTTTATACCCCAGCCGCTCTGACGTCGGGGAAGAGGTGACATCAGCCGACGCTGGACCAAGACTTTGGAATCCGGCTGACCGAAGGGCTGCCTGAGGCAGGACAACCTATATGTAAGGACAGCAGTTGCATATCTATCAGACATCTACATTTATGGTAGGTACAAAACTGTACTTTTTGCCAACAGAGTTGGCAAACAGATTCTCCAGCTGAGTTGAGGGTTTGAACCAGCAGTCTATTGGATGAACGAAGTGGCCTGAGGTTGTAATAGAGACTGATAATATTTTTAAGTGCAGGTATATTTTCAGGTTTGAGTACTTTATAGGCAATTAAAGTTGATTATACAGTAGCAGATTAGGCAATTTTAGCCAACTTAGAAGATTTAGGTTATGGCAGTGGTGTGTCCTGTATGCTGTGTCAGTGGCAAATCTAGCAATATGGTTATAACAGCTAGAGAGTTTGCTAAGAACGGATTTGTTCAAGTTGGTGTATAAAGGGGAGGCATAGAGGAGGGTAGAGAGTAGCTGGGAACGGGCAATAGCAGTGGACTAAGGAATGGTTTAATCCTATATTGTGAGCCAAGTTTTTTATTAATGGTTTTAATAGTGTGATTGATATGCATATCAAATTTAAGGTTGTTTACTATTACACCTAAGATTTTAGTATGGGCATCTGGGGAAATAGTGCCATTGTTGGAGGAGGACCTATGGGGGGAGTAGCAGTTTTGTTTCATTAGTGTTTAGGATCAGGCATTGATTTGAAGAGCCAATTTTCTACTGTGTTGAAAGTATCCTGGGTTAACGTCATCAGATTAGTTGGTGAGTTAGCTGAACAAATCAAAGTGGAGTCATTTGTATATTGAATACAGGTTGCATTTGGGATGACAGTGTGGAGTTCATTAATAAAGATAGAGAAAAGAAGGGGTCCTAATATAGAGCTCTGGATGATGTGTAGGTTGATGGGTAGAAGGGTTGATAGTTTATCTTGTCATAGGACTGCCTGTTGTCTACCACAGATGTAGGATTGAAACCATTGGAGAGCATGGTTATCTAAGGAGATGGCCTTCAGAGTATGGATGAGTAAGTTGGTGGTTAACCATATTGAAAGTCTTAGACAGATCAAGAAAGAGGGCTGAGGATAGTTTATTACTTTGGTTGTGGTTTGTGACATTAGAGAAAGAGAGGAGGGCTGAAGAGGTACTGTGGTATGGCCTAAAGCCATGCTGAGAGCTAGCCAACAGATTGTTCTGGATAAGATAGGGCAGGAGTTGTTAATATATACACTTTTCCATAATTTTAGCCAGTGGTGACAGAATTGCTATTGGTCTAAAGTTTGACAGTTCAATAGAGCTACCTCCTTTATGGAGTGATATAACATGGGATACCTTCCAGATGACGAGGATGGTAGCTTCAGATATGGATCTATTGATTAAGATGGAGATGGGGTATAATATGGCATATGTAGCTGTTTACAAATACACTGCAGGGAGGCAATCAGCCCATAGGGTGTTTGGTTTTACTTTCTTGATTAGAGCACAGAGAAGAGATGTGGGTGCTGGTTCAAAGCTTCTTAATTAGAGCACAGAGAAGAGATGTGGGTGCTGGTTCAAAGCTTCTTAATTAGAGCACAGAGAAGAGATGTGGGTGCTGGTTCAAAGCTTCTTAATTAGAGCACAGAGAAGAGATGTGGGTGCTGGTTCAAAGCTTCTTAATTAGAGCACAGAGAAGAGATGTGGGTGCTGGTTCAAAGCTTCTTAATTAGAGCACAGAGAAGAGATGTGGGTGCTGGTTCAAAGCTTCTTAATTAGAGCACAGAGAAGAGATGTGGGTGCTGGTTCAAAGCTAAAGGAGAGTTGGGTGCTG